>NC_084526.1:23985307-24285307 GCF_024500275.1 Phycodurus eques
ATTCACACTCACAGTCACACCTACGGGCAATTTAGAGTTGTCAATTAACCTACCATGCATGTTTTTGGGATGTGGGAGGAAACCGGAGTGCCCAGAGAAAACCCACGCAAGCACGGGGAGAACATGCAAACTCCACACAGGCGGGGCCGGGGATTGAACCCCGGTCCTCAGAACTGTGAGGCAGACGCTCTAACCAGTCGACCACCGTGCCGCCTCTAAGCACCCACTTTTCATTTGAAAATCCCTGTCGTCATTATAGTGAATTTTCAAGGACGGTACGACTCAGTTGTTCTGCTTGACCATTGGTCAGTCGTGCATTGTCACAAACTGCAAAAAAGCCGTTACAACAATTGTCAATTGTGTCTTACCACCTCTCCACCAACGTGCTGAGAGGTCCAACTTCAAAATAAAAGCTTACTGTATTACTACATTGGACATCAATCCCATTTTAGGCTTTTATTTTTAAGTCGGCGCCGGAGCGCAGTGCCGGAGCTGAATGAAGGGTTAACTGTGCTTTCGGCCCCTGCTGGATGGCTGACGAGGTTCCAGGCACTGCTCCAAATGAAGCACTTTCATAGGCAGCAGCGCCCGCATTTTAAATGTTAAAAAAATAAAATAATCGCCGACGACCAGGCTCATTTATTCATTCTTTGACAGCCGATCACAATGCCGATTAAAGTTCGATTAATTGTGCAGCCCTAAGGCAGTTGGTGCCAAGCTGGGCGGTGTCAGCACAGCGAGAGTGTGACCTTGGAGATGCACTTGTTGAAGTGGGATTTTGGTGTCAGAAATTCTGTTTAAACTTAGACCTTTCTCATACCAAATCTAAGTTTTGGTGCAGGGGCTCGAACGGTGAATCTGGTGAATCAGATGGGTGTACATGCATGCAGTTAGGCGAGCTCGGATTACAACATGTTTTTAATCAATGCACTGGCTGGCACGCCACTATGGGTGTCGGGGGTAGGAGGGTTGAAACGAACGATCATTGTTGGATGGGATATAGAGGTCCGCGGGCACATTTATGTCACCAGCGTTTTTTCACCAGCTCATTCTGTATTTAATAAAGGTATACCACTAACGTTCAATGCTCCAGTCACGCACAGGTCGCCGTGTCCTTTTTCTTATAGTGGCGTCACCATGCGAGACTATTTGCGCGGCTTTCAAAGGGGAGGAAATAACCCACTTCAATTGGAGAACATTGAAGTCTGCTGTGGTGAAGCCCAGACCAGTGCAGACTTTAAATGTACTAGTACATCGGTCCACAAAATTACCAAAACTGGGTCGAGCCCACCTATGCAGCCATAGCCAGTGCAAACTGTAGGCCGGTCCCAAGCCCGGATAAATGCAGAGGGTTGTGTCAGGAAGGACATCTGGCTTAAAACTTTGCCAAACACATATGAGTGTTCATCCATAGAATTTCACACCGGATCAGGCATGGACTAGGTTAACAAAGTCCGCCACCGGCGCCGCTAACTTGCAGGGCGGCGGTGGAAATTCAGCTACTGTGAGTCGAAGACAACGGAGAGGTGGAAAGCAGGTTCTTAAGCAGAAAGAGAAGAGGAAAGCACAGAGCCTCGAACTGAATGTGGGGACTTAGAATGTTGGGACTATGACAGGAAAATCTTGGGAGTTGGTTGACATGATGATTAGGAGAAAGGTTGATATATTGTGTGTCCAGGAGAGCAGCTGGAAAGGCAGTAAGGCTAGAAGTTTAGGGGCAGGGTTTAAATTATTTTACCATGGTGTAGATAGGAAGAGAAATGGAGTAGGGGTTATTTTAAAGGAAGAGTTAGCTCAGAATGTCTTGGAGGTGAAAAAAGATCCAGTGATGAAACTGAAACTTGAAATGGAGGATGTTATGTAAATGTGATTAGTGGCTATGCCCTACAGGTAGGATGTGACCTAGAGGTGAAAGAGAAATTCTGGCAGGAGCGAGAGGAAGTAGTTCTGAGCATCCCGGGCAGAGAGAAAGAGTCTTGATTGGTGCGGATTGTAATGGACATGTTGGTAAAGGAAACAGGGGTGATGAAGAAGTGATGCATAAGTTTGCATCCAGGAAAGGAACTTGGAGGAACAGATGGTGGTAGCCTTTGCCAAAAGGATGGAAATGGCTGTAGTGAACACTTTTTTCCACAAGAGGCAGGAAAATAAAGTGACCTACAAGAGCGGCGGTAGAAGCACGCAGGTGGATTACATCTTGTAATCTGAAGGAGGTTACTGACTATGAGGTAGTGGTAGGGGAGAGTGTAGCTAGACGGCATAGGATGGTGTGTAAAATGACTCTTGTTGTGGGGAGGAAGATTAAAATGACAAAGGCACAGCAGAGAACCACGTGGTGAAGCTGAGAAAGGAAGAGTGTTGTGCGGCTTTTCGAGAAGAGGTGAGACAGGCTCTCGGTAGACAGGAGGAGTTTCCAGAAGACTGGACCACTACAGCCAAGGTTGTCATAGAGACAGTCAGGAGAGTATTTGGTGTAACTTCTGGAAGGAAAGGGGAGAAGGAGACTTGGTGGTGGAACCACAAAGTACAGGAAATCTTACAAGGAAAGAGGTCAGCTAAGAAGAAGTGGGATACTGAGAGGACTGAGGAGAGGAGAAAGGAATACATTGAAATGCAACAAAGGGCGCAGGTAGAGGTGGCAAAGGCAAAACGAGGCATGTGATGATATGTATGCCAGGTTGGACACTAAAGAAGGAGAAAAGGATCTTTACAGGTTGGCCAGACAGAGGGACAGAGATGAGAAGAATGTGCAGCAGGTTAAGGTAATTAAGGATAGAGATGCAAACGTGTTGACTGGTGTGCTGGATAGATGCAAAGAATACTTTGAGGAGTTGATGAATGAGGAAAATGAGAGAGAAGAAAGAGTAGAAGAGGCAAGTCTGGTGGACCAGGAAGTGGCAATGATTAGTAAGGGTGGAGTTAGAAATTCATGAAAGAGGATGAAAAATCGAAAGGCAGTTGGTCCTGATGACATACCTGTGGAGTTGTAGAAGCATCTAGGAGAGGTGGCTGCGGAGTTTTTGATCAGGATGTTCAATAGAATTCTAGCGGGTGAGAAGATGACTGAGGAATGGAGGAAAAGTGTGCTGTGCCCATTTTTAAGAACAAGGGTGATGTGCAGAGCTGTGGGAACTATAGAGGAATAAAGTTGATGAGTCACACAATGACGTTATGGGAAAGAATAGTGGAGGCTAGAGTCAGGACAGATGTGAGTATTTGCGAGCAACAGTATGGTGTCATGCCTAGAAAGAGTACCACAGATGCATTGTTTGCCTTGAGGATATTGTTGGAAAAGTACAGAGAAGGTCAGAAGGAGCTACATTGTGTCTTTGTAGCTCTCGAGAAAGCATATGACAGAGTAACCAGAGAGGAACTGTGGTACTGCATGCGGAAGTCTGGAGTGGGAGAGAAGTATGTTAGAATAATACAGGACATGTATGAGGGCAGCAGAACAGTGGTGAGGCGTGTTGTAGGTGTGACACAGAAATTTAAGGTGGAGGTGGGACTGCATCAGGGATCAGCCCTGAGCCCCTTCCTGTTTGCAGTGGTGATGGATAGGCTTACAGATGAGGTTAGACTGGAATCCCAATGGACCATGATGTTTGCGAATGATATTGTGATCTGCAGTGAAAGCAGGGAGCAGGTGGAGGAACGGTTAGAAAGGTGGAGGCATGCACTGGAAAGGAAAGGAATGAAGATTAGTCAAAGTAAGACGGAATATATGTGCATGAATGAGGGGGGTGGATGGGGAAGAGTGAGGCTACAGGGAGAAGAGATAGCAAGGGTTGAGGACTTTAAATACTTGGGGTCAAGAGCAATGGTGATTGTGGTAAGGAAGTGAAGAAACAGGTCCAAGAGCAGGTTGGAACGGAAGGTGTCAGGTGTGTTGTGTGACAGAAGACTCTCTGCTAGGATGAAGGGCAAAGTTTATAAAATAGTGGTGAGGCCAGCCATGATGTACAGATTAGAGACAGTGGCACTGAAGAGACAACAGGAAGCAGAGGTGGCGGAAATGAAGATGTTGAGGTTCTCTCTCGGAGTGAGCAGGTTGGATAGGATTATAAATGAGATCATCAGAGGGACAGCCAAGGTTAGAAGTTTTGGAGACAAAGTGAGAGAGCGCAGACTTCGATTGTTTGGATACGTCCAGGGGAGAGATAGTGGCTATATTGGTGGAAGGGTGATGAGGATGGAAATGCCAGGCAAGAGAGCTAGTGAAGGTTGATTGGATGTAGTGAGGGAAGACATGAGGGTAGTTGGTGTTAGAGAAGAAGATGCAGGAGATAGGCTTACATGGAAAAGGATGACACGCTGTGGAGGCCCCTAATGGGACAAGCTGAAAGGAAAAGAAGAAGAAGAATCACCCCACTGGCCGGCAAGCAGCTGTGTGGTTTGGGGGTTGGGGTGGTATAGGGGGGCCTATACACTAACCTTTGCACTGGTAAGACATACCACACTAGCACATGATTTGGTCGCAGCCGTTTTGGGGGAGGTACAGCATGACCATGCATGCTGATGAATAGTAGACACCAAGTTTGTCTCCAACAAGCAGTGATTGACAACACAGTTCAATTATTTTATATACAGGGTGAATTCGTATTTGAAATCATGGCTAACCTATAATGAATTGTTAACAGAATGCCTACCTGATCAACACTGGAATGGAAAAATGTTTTACCTTAACATTTGTGTATGAACCCATTTACATAAATACAAATAATTATGCTGCGATTGGCTGGCAACCAGTTCAGGGTGTACCCCGCCTCCTGCCCGATGACAGCTGGGATAGGCTCCAGCACGCCCGCGACCCTAGTGAGGAGAAGCGGCTCAGAAAATGGATGGAAATGCGTGTCTACTTTAACCCTCAGTGGCTTTAAATTGGACTTAGCCACTACAGTAGTATTATTAGGATTTCCCAATAGTGCATACAGAATAAAAACATTATTCTTTGAAAAAATGCTTTGTTTTTGTTTGCTGGCTGCATGCTGTTAAAAATTAGGTGTTGGCTCAAAGTTAAAAAAAAAAAAAAGATGTAACTATTTACATTGATGTTTTGAAGGTACATTATTTTCATGACCATAAGGTGCACTTAAAAGTCTTTTCTCCAAAATGGACGGCGCGCCTTATGTGTGCACCAAGTTCCAAAAGCTATAAATGTTGTTGTGTGATGAGCGCTCTGCTTGACTGACTGGGAGCATTTCCTGCCGACACACTGCTTATGCAGAGGAAAAGCGGACGTGGCTGAGGACAGCATGCGGCCATTAAAGGGGGAAGGGTGCGCGTGAAGGAGGATGCTAAAGGAACGCCCACAGTAGGTATATAGCGCCGGTGAGTGCATTGTGCAAAAAGAAATCGGTTTGGCTAAGGACCCCCGAAAATGACTGAGGTCAAGCCAGCCTCCACTCGTAAAGTAGCAATCAAGCTATCCATCCATCCATTTTCTGAGCCGCTTCTCCTCACTAGGGTTGTGGGTGTGCTGGAGCCTATCCCAGCTGTCATGGGGCAGGAGGCGGGGTACACCCTGAACTGGTTACCAGCCAATCGCAGGGCACATACAAACAAACAACCAGTCGCACTCACAGTCAAACCTACGGGCAATTTAGAGTCTCCAATTAATGCATGTTTTTGGGATGTGGGAGGAAACCGGAGTGCCCGGAGAAAACCCACGCAGGCACGGGGAGAACATGCAAACTCCACATAGGAGGGGCCGGGGATTGAACCCAGGTCCTCGGAACTGTGAGGCTGACGCTCTAATCAGTCATCCACCGTGCCGCCCTAATATAATATATAAGAGTGAAAAGTTTAAGGGTAAAGGGGTCTAAATACTTTCCGTACCCACTTGAATACTTTCCGTACTTTCCGTTCTAAGGGAGAGCCTGGACACCTTGTGGAGGAAACTCATTTTGGCCGCTTGTATCCGGGATCTTGTTCTTTCGGTCACGACCCACAGCTTGTGACCATACGTGAGGGCAGGAACTTAGATCGACCGGTAAATAGAGAGCTTCGCCTTTCGGCTTAGCTCCTTCTTCACCACAACGGACCAATACAAAGTCCGCATCACTGTAGACGCTGCACCGATCCGCCTGTCGAGACCCAACAAGACCCCAAGATATTTGAACTCCTCCACTTGGGGAAGGATCTCAACCCCGACCTGGAGAGGGCACTCCACCCTTTTCCGACTGAGGACCATGGTCTCAGATTTAGAGGTGCTGATTCTTATCCCAGCCCCTTCACACTCGGCTCATCCCAGCTGCTTCACACTCGGCTGCGAACCGCTCCAGTGAGAGTTGGAGATCACGACCTGATGAAGCCAATAGAACCAAATAATCGGCAAAAAGCAAAGATGCAATTCTGAGGCTACCAAACAGGACACCCTCTACGCTTCGGCTGCGCCTAGAAATTCTGTCCATAAAAGTTATGAACAGAATCGGTGACAAAGGGCAGCCTTGGCGGAGTCCAACCCTCACCGGAAACGAGTCCGACTTACTGCTGGCAATGCGGCCAAAACTCTGACACGTCGTACAGGGACCGAATAGCCTGTATCAGGGGGTTTAGTAACCCATACTCCCGAAGCACCCCCCCACAGGACTCCACAAGGGACACGGTCGAACGCCTTCTCCAAGTCCACAAAACACATGTAGACAGGTTGAGCGAACTCCCATGCCCCCTCGAGGACCCTGCTGAGGGTGAAAAGCTTGTCCACTGATCCACGGCCAGGACGAAAACCACAGTGCTCCTCCTAAATCTGAGATTCGACTTCCCGACGGCCCCCCTCTCTAGCCCCCCTGAATAGACCTTACCAGGGAGGCCGAGGAGTGTGGTGATGGTGGACCAGAATTTCCTCGAAGCCGTCCGGAAGTTTTTCTCCATGGCCTCACCGAACTCCTCCCACGCCCGAGTTTTTCCTTCAGCGACCAGCTGTATTCCGCTTAGCCAGCCGGTACTCATCAGCTGCCTTAGGAGTCCCACAGGCCAAAAAGGCCCGATAGGACTCCTTCTTCAGCTTGACGGCATCCCTCACCGGTGGTGTCCACCAACGGGTTCGGGGATTGCCGTCACGACAGGCACCGATTACCTTACGGCCACAGCTCCGGTCGGCCGCCTCGGCAATAGAGGCGCAGAATGTGGTCCACTCGGACTCAATGTCCCCCGCCTCCCCCGAGAGGTGGGTGAAGTTCTGCCGGAGGTGGGAGCTGAAACTCTTTCTGACAGGGGATTCTGACAGACGTTCCCAGCAGACCCTCACAATGCGTTTGGCCTGCCAGGTCGGACCGGCATCTTCCCCCACCTTCGGAGTCAACTCACCACCGGGTGGTGATCAGCTGACAGCTCCGCCCCTCTCTTCACCACAGTGAAGCCGCAATTCCAATGACAGGGAGCAGCAATAAAGAATGTTAACTCAAGAAAAATAAACACCTCCCGAAAATAGACACCTACGAAATGTAATTATCTAATTTCATAGACGCTACTGCTCACACAGAGGGACATTAAAGAGTTAACAGCTGAGCACATTTGAATTCTGTTTCTAATCAAAACAGCAGCACCAAAGAGCATAAATGTAAGACATCTACTTAAGACTATTTAAAGACTCCCTTAAATACCTCCCTCCCGGGTAGTAAGTATCTCACATCCTGGAGGTTAATGTTCACTTGAAATAGTTAACTGCTAAGCGCATTTGAACTCTGTTGCTAACCAAAACAGCGGCATGGAACCAGGTAAATGGCCTAGTCAGTCTGTACCTCGTCAGTGTTGTAGATTATCTGCAGGCCAGAGCAGATCATCTCCACCAGGTAGAGCAGGAACAGGGAGACGGCGTCGATCTGCGGCAACCACACAAGCACAACCACTTAACATTTCTGTTGATTTTGACATTAGCAATGCTGACACGTAGCCACACAGCCTGCAAAAAAGCAGCCTTGAAATGTGGTCCTTCTTTTCACTAAAACATTTCAATGCTGGGGTACAAAGCATCTTCGAATTTCAGTTAAAATATGTTAGTAATGCTAGCATGGAGCCACCTAGCACCGTGACCAGGAAGTCTCCCGACAGCTCCACTGTCCCAATTAACAAGGTTCAAAATGGCTTTTCTCAGAGTGCTTCCACAGGTTTCGCCTTCAAAGAATACATATAGGGTGGCTCCAGCCCAGGTATTGGGACGTTTCTTTGATTGTGCTTTTATTGAACTGACCTGCAGGTGGTGGTATTGGTCATAGGTGTGGATCTCGTCACCTGTGTCCACATTGAACATGGAGTGCAGACACTTTGAGGGGTTGGGGTCCTGCTTGAACTGTTCCACCTAAACACACAAAAGGGATCTCCATGTAAAAGGCATCACTATGGGAATGGGATTGCTGAGTGAAAGGGATCTCTGTGTGAAAGAGATCTCTCACTGAAAAGTATTCCTGTGTGAAGGGGATCTGTGGGCCTCTTTGGATTCTCGCTTTTGCTTAGGAACTTTCCTTTCCTATCCTACCCAAGCGAGATTACCCGGAAGTAGCTACTTGGAAGATAGGTTGTTCAAATGAATTCTAAAAATGCTTTGACCACAATCCTTTACGGCAGCAATATTTAAAGCAACAGAACACGGACAAAGTTTACAGATCACGTGAAGACGCTTGAGAGTTTCACATTGGCCTTTAAAAATAATTAAATACAACTTTTATTTTAATAAATAAAATAGTGCAGAACAATATATATGTGTATATTTTTTAAAAACATGCATCAAGAAGTCTGAGTGAAGAAGAGCAATGTGAACAAAAAATTGCCTCAATAATTGTAAGACGAACATTACAAGCCATACAGGGGGGGGGAGAAAAAAAAAAAAAAAACGGCTGTAAACAAGATATAAAATATAGAAAAATGTGTGAGGGATAAAACTTCAAGCGAGAGAGAAAACACAGAATAAATTAAAAAGCAAGATAGAGACTTTTTTGATTAATATTTATTCAGAAAACACAGAACATACAAACACAATCGTCAGGGGATGAGATACAGTACAATCAGTAGCAAAAAGGTTGAATATTGTATTACAAAAATGCATTATAAGAGCACATAGATCCATGGTTTGGCATTCGCAGTGTCTAATAGTCCTAATATATTATTTGACTTCATACTACCTATATTTTTTTTTCATTGTTGCAGAAACTGTATGCAAGGCATGGGCAGAATCTGTGAATTATTTTAAAAGATGCTTCTTTCATTTTATTAATAAGCAACTATTTTGCAGGTTAAGTCTGCAAGGTAGAGAATCACGTCACTTATACTTGCTGTCGTGTGATGGCTTCAGGAAAAGTGAAGTCAAATTCATTTGAAATAGCAAATCTGCCTCACAGTTCTGAGGACCTGGGTTCAAATCCGGCCTCGACTTTGTGGAGTTTGCATGTTCTCTCCGTGCCATCCATCCATCTATTCATCCATTTTCTACCGCTTATCTGATGTCGGGTTGCGGGTGCAGTAGCTTTAGCAGGGACGCCCAGACTTCCCTCTCCCCAGCCACTTCATCCAGCTCTTCCGGGAGGATCCCGAGACGTTCCCAGGCCAGCCGAAGGACGTAGTCTCTCCAGCATGTCCTGGGTTGTCCCCGGGGTCTCCTCCTGGTAGTACATGCCCGGAACACCTCACCAGGGAGGCGTCCGGGAGGCATCCGAATCAGATGCCCCCGCCACCTCATCTGGCTCCTCTCGATGTGGAGGAGCAGTGAATCTACTCTGAGATCCTCCCGGATGACCGAGCTTCTCATCCTATCTCTAAGGGAGAGCCCGGACAGCTTGCGGAGGAAACTCATTTCGGCCGCTTGTATCCGGGATCTTGTTCTTTCGGTCACGACCCACAGCTCGTGACCATAGGTGAGGGTAGGAACGTAGATCGACCGGTAAATCGAGAGCTTCGCCATTCGGCTTAGCTCCTTCTTTACCACACGGACCGATACAAAGTCCGCATCGCTGCAGACGCTCCACCGATCCGCCTGTCGATCTCCCGTTCATTTCTTCCCTCACTCGTGAACAAGACCCCAAGATACTTGAACTCCTCCACTTGGGGCAGGATCACATCCCCGACCTGGAGAGGGCACACCACCCTTTTCCGACTGAGGACCATGGTCTCAGATATGGAGGTGCTGATTCTTATCCCAGCCGCTTCACACTCGGCTGCGAACCGGTCCAGTGAGAGTTGGAGATTACGGCTTGATGAAGTCAACAGAACCACATCATCTGCAAAATGCAGAGATGCAATACTGAGGCCACCAAACCGGACCCCCTCTACGCCTCGGCTGCGCCTTGAAATTCTGTCCAGGGTTTCCTCCCACATCCCAAAAACAGTGGTAGGTTTATAGGTCGACTCTAAATTGCCTGTAGGTCTGAATGTGAATGTGAATGTGAATGGTTGTTTGTCTATGTGTGCCCTGCAAATGGCTGGCGATCAGTTCAAGGTGTACACCGCCTCTCGCCCAAAGATAGCTGGGATAGGCTGCAGCACGCCCGTGACCCCAGTGAGGATAAGCGGTACGGAAAGTGGATGGATGAAAGGGATGGCTGTGTGAAAAGGTTCTCTGTGAGAAAGTGATCTTTGAGTGAAATGAACTTCTCTGTCGTCACTGATGGTGATGTGGTTCATTCGCCCGAAGTCAGCTGGGATTTGCTCCAGCGCCCCGCGACCGGGAACAGGATCAGTGGTATTGAGAAAGGATGGAATATCTCTGTGAAAGGGACCCCCATGTTACAGTGATCTCAGAGTAAAAAGAACAGCGATGATCTGTATGAAAGGAATCGCCATGTGAAGTGATCTTTGAGTGAAAGGGATCTCGCAGTGAAAGGGACCTCCGTGTCAAAGTTATCTCCGTGTGAGAGGGATCTTTCAGTAAAAGGTATAACTGCATGAAAGGGATCTACAAGTGAAAGGGATGTCCATGTGAAAGGAATTTCTGAGTGAAAGGGAGATGACACAAATTCCATGTCAAAGTAAGGGCCATGGAATTTGCTCAAAACTTAAAACCAAAATGGCTTACTTTGTTTGATTAAATGCATGTGTCCTTGAGACTTTTACCTGCACCTTGTTATGATAGACATGTCAACCTGATTTCGTGTTGCTCGGTGAAACTGGAGAAGCGGAATGACTTTTTTTTTTTTTTAAACTTTATAGAGGGCGCTACTGAGTGATATTTCTGTTTGCTGTGTGTGTGTGTGTGTGTGTGTGTGTGCGTGCATGTGTGTGTGTCTGCGCGCGTGTGTGTGTGTGTTTATGTGTGGTAGTGAGATGAAATCACAGCTGGGCCTCCAGTCGTTCCCTCTGTCACAGAGAGTTATAAATAATTGGGCCTTTGTCCCACTCTACCTCATTTGTTTCCCCTCTCGGTGGCTCGCTCCATCATCAGAGCAGCCACTTCCCCATCCTCCATCTTTTTTTGTCCATAAGTACCACCATCTTTCCTCATTCGATGCCAACTCCCACTGTTAACTGATATTGTACCCGTCTGCTCTGCTCCTTTTCTTCCTCTCCCAATTCCTCGAACAAGGAAGGGTCTGTTTTCAATTTTTTTGTGGGACATTTTTTTTTTTGCATTGTTTATACATAGTTTATATTATATTACAGGAGATTATTGTTTTATTGTTGAAATATTTCTACTCATGTTTTGTTCTGTTTGTATTTTTTATTCTTTTGACTTCATTACTATTTTAATTATCACTGCAATTACATATTGTCAACATTTTTGTTTTGATATGGTTTGGGACTGATAGTTTTTATTGTAAATTCACAATGTGTTTGGAATAATATTTTTTAATTCTTATTATTTTCTGTTTTAAATTAAATATATATATATATATATATATATATATATATATATATATATATATATATATATATATATATATATATATTGTTTGTTTTTTACAAACCCCAATTCCAATGAAGTTGGGAGGTTGTGGAAAACAAAAACAATACAGCGATTTGTGATTCCACTACAAAGAAAAGATATTTAATGTAATAAAAAAAGGAGCATTCATCCCCGAAAGGCTCAGTTGTTAACAAGCAAGGATGGGGGGAGGGTCACCACTTCGTGAACAACTGAGGGAGGAAATAGTCCAACAGTTTAAGAACAAAGTTTCTCACCGTACAATTGCAAGGAATTTAGGTATTTCAACAAAAGATTCTGAGAATCAAGAGAAAGCACGCAAGCCACAAGGCCGAAAACCAACAGTGAATGCCCGTAACCTTGGATGCATCCACGTAGGCTCGGAAACACTTCAGAAAACCATTGTCAGTTAACACAGTTCGCTATCTACAAACGTAAGTTAAAATTCTACAATGCAAAGTGAAAGCCATACATAAACAACATCCAGAAATGCTGCTTGCGTCTCTGGGCCCGAGGTCATGTGAGATGTACGAGTCCACATTTGAAATTATTTTGGGAAATCATGGACTTCGAATCCTCTGGGCCAAAGAGGAACAGGACCATCCAGATAGTTATCATCAAAAATTTCAAAAGCCAGGCTCTGTGATGGTATGGGGGTGTGTTAGTGCCTATGGTATGGGTAACTCGCACAACTGTGACGGCACCATTAATACTGAAAGGTATGTACAGGTTTTGAAGTATCATATGCTGCCATTCAAGCAAAGTCTCTTTCAGGGACATCCCTGCTTATTTCAGCAAGATAATGCCAAGCCACATTCTGCACTTGTTACAACAGCTTGGCTTCATAGTAAAAAAAGTACGAGAATTAGACTGGCCTGCCAGCACTCCAGACCTGTCGCCCAGTGAAAATGTGTGCAGGCACATTATGAAGCACAAACTACAACAATGGAGACCCCAGACTGTTGAGCAACTGAAGTAAGAATATTTGCAAAAGAAACAAAGAAAATTTGAAGATGAAAGATTTTATCTTTGTAGTGTATTCAGTTGAATATTGGTTGAAAAGGATTTGCTAATCATTGTATTCGGTTTTTATTTACATTTTACACAATGTCCCAACTTCATTGGAATTGGGGTTTGTACTATGACTAATATATCTTACAAAAATAATACCACTAAACTCCAAGATTCTGTTCCAACTGATGTAAACTTTTCAACATGATTATATTTATTTATTTTGATGATGATTATATTTTTATTAAACCTTTTCCTTAATTTTATACTTTTTGTTGTCGCCCCAAATCTACATTATTTTGGCCTTGATGGAGGCCAGCCAGACAAAAAGCCACACCCTCAAACAGCAGCCTGACCAATCATGGTGCAGTCTGCCACATTAATTACAGTCATACATTTTAGGATGTTTTTATCCAATTATATTTTAGCTCTTTTTAAAATATAACTATTATTTACGGCAGCACGGTGGCCGACTGGTGAGAGCGTCAGCCTCACAGTTCTGAGGACCCGGGTTCAATCCCCAGCCCCGCCTGTGTGGAGTTGGCATGTTCTCCCCGTGCCTGCGTGGGTTTTCTCCGGGCACTCCGGTTTCCTCCCACATCCCAAAAACATGCATTGCCCGTAAGTGCGAATGTGAGTGCGAATGGTTGTTTGTTTGTATGTGCCCTGAGATTGGCTGGCAACCAGTTCAGGGTGTACCCCGCCTCCTGCCCGATGACAGCTGGGATAGGCTCCAGCACGCCCGCGACCCTAGTGAGGAGAAGCGGCTCAGAAAATGGATGGATGGAACTATTATTGGCACAGATTATTGACGAATAGAGGGATTAAAGTCCAATAATAATACCATTAACATGTAATATGACCAACCTTATGTGCCTGTCTCATGTAGCAGTAGAGGATTCCTCTCATGCACTTGATGGCTGAGTGCTCCAGTTCATGGGTGCGTCCCATGTCATCGTCGATGCGACTATAGTGAAAAAACACAGATAAAGTTATAAATGAAGCAGCAAAAATCATGTTGATACTTCACTGGGCTGAAATAAGGAGAACGGTATATCTGTCTTTGCATGTTTCAACCCTAAATGTCTTAATGCTCATGACATTGGTAGACTTAAAAACATACCGAATGCTAAACCCCATTCACAAACTCACCCATTTTTTGTACCACATAATATAAAACTACAGTATTTGCTATCTGCAGAGATGTCGAATGCACTAGTATTCAGTACTTAAGTACTGATATTTGTGCAAAAAACAACTGTGGTAAAAGTACTGAAGCGACCCCATTAAGTAAAAGTATACAACAGATTTTTGTATCCTTCCAAATAGATGATTGGCACACTTTCTCTGGAGGCAACAATGGACAAAACAAACTAAAATCAGGTAGGCTTAAATGAAAAGAGGAGCATTTATTTGTAGCTAGTATTGAAATAAAGTTCTATACAACATCCATCCATTCATTTTCAGTACCGCGAATCCTCACTGGAGTCATGGGCATGCTGGAGCCTATGCCAGCTGACTCTGGGCAAGAGTCAGCTGGGAGTACACCCTGAACTGGTCGCCACCCAATGGCAGGGCACATATAAACAAACAACCATTCACAATCACATTGACACTTACGGGCAACTGAGAGGGGGAAAATAATGTCAGACACGTCAAACCGACATTAATATCAATTGTGCATGTGTACCTAATGTTCTGGCCAGTGAGCGTGTACACTCATTAATCAGATGTTGTTGGCGTTTCAGAGGTTCGGATGACAAGAAAACATGGCATATGCTAATTGTAATGCAATTGAACTGAGTGAATGAAATCAAGTGATTGTGTGACACACACACACATAGCATCTGGCTGCAAAAGAAGTAATGCCATTCTGTGAGGCCGTCAGATGAGAATCATCTTAATTAAATCCCAGTGACAATTCTAATAGGTGGTGGCCGTGACTGATGGCTGCAATCCGCCGCCGGTCACATTGCAGTGCAATGTTCTATTTTTAACATCCCTCCCTTTCCATCTCCCTCTATTTTTTCTCTTCCCTTTATTCATCGCCTTCACTCACTCTTGTTCAGTCCTCATGGCTCTTTTAAGTTTGTTTTTGTCCTCATCTGTCCCAACTGAAACACCCAATCAAAGAGGAGTGCAAGCATAGAGGGCATGAACGCTGCTTGATAAAAAACCTCAATGGAAAAAAGAACTAAACAGTAGTGTGCGGTCGGACTGGGCATTTTGGCCTGACAAAAATACAAATTCTGATTATTGAATTACCAAAGTTTTCTGGAAGTAAATTGGTGGCCATAAAATAAGAAAAAATTATGAGTACAAGAGAGCAAACAAGCAATTGTTTACCGTTACTTTGGAAATAACCTTGGGTCATGAGCCACATGCTGCTTGACTCACACATAATTATTTGGTATACCGTGATACTGACCGGTAGGCCATGGCAAGCGCCCAGGATCCTGCCGCACAGTACAGGGAGTCCCGCACCTTGGCCTCTTTACAAGTGGAACAGGTCTTAATGGGGAAGAGGCCGGTGGTGGGACTCTGGTAGTTGAGGATGGTGGTCTTGACTGACAAGAGAGGAAAAAAACAAAACAAAAACAAGTCTTAATGAAGTCAGGCTAAGAGGCTCATTTCTCGATGAAACATGCATAAAGGTGATTTACTCAAATTTGTCAACCCACATCTTCAGCTCAAGTCCTGATCTTCAAGCTAAATATACAACTTGTGGAAAGCAAAGCTAACAAGAAACAAACAGAAAGCACAGAAAACCAAGTAGATCTTTTGTTACTTGCCTTTTTCCCTAAAACATTTGTCTGCAAGTGAGCCCTTCGTATATTTGCTGGATTGTGATGTTGCAACTCAACAAATTGTTCTGTGCTGTAATTGGGCAGAGGCGGTACTTCGTTCCAAAAACCAAAGAAGAAGCTGTGAAAACCAACGAAGAAGAACGCGCACGAAAGACGTGCTTGTCCCCAGCGGTGGTGGCGGCGAACAAGAGTGTGTCTTAACTTTGTTAAAATGAATGACCAGTCGTCTCAGTGCAACACTTGGAATAAGATTATGTTCTGCAAAGGAGGCTTTCACGATGTGTAGCATCTGATGCGCTCCAAGCCTCAGGCTACACCACGCGGAGCTTCAGTGAAGTCAACTGTTAGTCAATTGGGTGAGTGAAACAATAAAATACGTCTATGGTTATTCAAACCATGTTACGTTTTTGACCCGGCCCCCTAAAATAATCTGAATAGAGAAATCATTTGGAACCGGAATCGAAATAAGGAACCAGAATCCGAACCAAAATCGCTCAAATTCAAACGATGCCCCACCCTAACTACAACATGGGGGTTATTTGTTTAAATTGACACATTTGCTGGCTTGTGGAAGTGTGTGGGCGCCAGTGTGGTTCCATAGGTTAATTCACTTGTAAACTAAAGGTATTCAATTAATTTATTAGTTTAAAGTGAAGCAAAAGTCTTAATTTGTTCAATTTATGCTGCTGCTGCTGAGCTGCTGAGCAGCAGCAATCAATTTAATTTGATATGCAGTGGTACTTCAATTTATGGGTGACCAGACTTATGAGTTTATTGAGATACAAGCCGTAGCTTGGCCGTTTTTTTGCCTTGAGTTACGAGCAAACATTGAACTATGTGTGGTGCTAGATCAGGGGTGTCAAGCTCATTTTTGTCATGGGCCACATCGTGGTTATGGTATCACTCAGAGCTATAAATGTATACACAAATTGAGGGATAACTAGTTTTGAAATCAGAAGCCAGTAAAAACTTTTTAACTACAGTATTATAAAAAGTTTTTTAAAGGGGAATTGGTAACAAAAAACGCTGGCAATATCTCAATATTTTTAAAAGTGAAGACAACTTTCAATTTTGGTACTTTACTAAGAAACACAAAATCAATGCACATGATTTGCTCTCGCGGGCCACATAAAATGGGCCGGATCTGGTCCCCGGGCCACCAGTTTGACACTTGTATGCTAAATGGTGGCAGCGAACGTGTAGCAACATGTAGCATTTTGGTAGACAGTGAACAATTCTTCAAAAAAGGAAAAGTGTTTCATTGCCACGCCCAAAGTGCAACTGTTCAGCTCGGGAGAACCAAACGAGAATCTTGGAGAGCCTCAAGAGACCACCTTGGAAAATACTGTAATTCAGGCTGTTCGCCTAAACAATGCAGACGCTGGTACAGATTGCTGTATTGAGGCTTTACAAAGTGCGTTTGGAAGCCATCAGATTTGTATTTTGTTTTTAGAAACATACATCAGCAGTCAGGTGAAAAAAATACCAAGTATTTGAGGCAGAGCTGGGGATGTTACCTGTAATTTTTACTTTCAGAGAACATTTAAGAACGTTTATCAGGAAGCAGCTGATCCAGCTACATAAAAAGCATGGCCTGAACAAGACACTGTATTCGATGAGAGTCTAAAATCAGATCCCGAAGAAAGGCATAATAAAAACTGTACATCACTTGCTGCTTATTGGTTATTTGGTGAAAATGCCCGGTTCATCCATTCGGAAGGCACATTCAAGTATACCACTGACTAGGGCACAGAAAGCAGCAAGCAAAAATGATAGACACAAGAATCAGACCACCTCAGTCAAGAGGACTGGACTTCAGAGTCTGAAAATGAGGGGGGGATACTGTATAACATGTTTCAATTGGCACTTGATCAAAGTCAATTGATTGAACAAAGATACAGCAGTTGTAGTCTGAAGAGGCAAAGAAAATGATCGTCATTCGGCTGACTGTCACATGGGACAGAGTTTGCAAACAAGCCTTCTAAAGGAAGAACTCTAAGTACCATGATATGTTTTGTGAATGCAAGGGGGAAAGTATGGCAAGCATGGCTGTTTCCAGTCGATGTTGGTTGTTGAGGATTCCCCTCTTGGTCTGTTGGGAGAATGCTCACAGCCATTGGAGTAATAGGAACAGAGAGAAAGGCAGCAGCTTGCAGGTTGTGGGAGGCAGCAGAAAGAGCCCCTAGCTGGTTCTGGAACAAGAGAGAGGAGTAGACTGGAAGCCAAGAGGTGGAGATGGGCAGTGATTTGGCCAACATTAACAACCCACCATCAGGAGGGTGTTGTAGTTAAGGGTCGAAACACCCAATGAACAATGAATACCGCTTGATGACATCAATCCCTCCTGGCTAAGGCCACATTCAATAAAGTGAATGAAGCGCAAAGCATTGCTGTTGTAGTGACATCAATGTACGGTAATCATATTCATTTAGTGCTGACTTTAGTTTGCGCAAAGCCAGGGAAAGCTGCACGGGAACTCAGAATCCACAAAAGCTCGATTCAGCGGATGCTTCGGTGAGTGACAAAGCTTTACCTGTACCAACTCAAAGTTGTTGAGGATCAGAATCTTCCGCTTGAAGCCATTGAACAACCTGAAGTCAGTACAGGTAAGACTTTATTACGCTCTAAGGCATCCATTGAATCAATCTTTTCTTGTTGTTGCTTTTGAGGTGCAAATAGCAGAAAGGCACTCATATTGTTTTTGCAGCAGTAGTGGCAGATAATTGTGATGCGGATTACACCTTTTGAACAACTGAATGGACATTTTTTTTTTAAAAATTAGAATCAATTATACTGAAGGTGTCTCTCAAGGGGAAATTCAACTTCCACTCTGATGTATGTGTTTCACACTACTCATAGAACCAAGGCCCAATTGTTCGAAAGCTGTTATCCGGATCTAAATTATCCAGATTTTGAAATTAAATTTTTTGCTATCCAGGATCACGTAATAATTTTTACTTTTATCCCAGTTGCTCAAAGTAAAAGTCGATTGAATCAGTCTGATCCAGATCCAAACTTTTCATCTTACCAAATCCGGATAATGAGTGCTCTTACTTAGACTGCACTGTAAATCAAACTGAAGGCTACTAGGTGTGTAAAATAAGACAAAAACAACAAACAAAAACAAAAAAACTAGTAGAATAACCAGCATGGCATCATTCAATTTATTTGAAAAAACAAAAAGGATAGAAAATACAAATACAGTAACCGATTTTCAATATATTTAACCAGCCCAAGAGCAATAAATGTAAATTTCAAATTTCAAACTTGAAACATTAATAAACAAGGTCTTCTGTTGAGGATTTAAATGGAGTTCTGAAGAGACACTTTGTATTCCTCAACTACTAGCGAGTGGAACCCCAAGGAGTGTGCAACATAATACTTGCTTATAGTGTCATTCACAATATTGCCACAAAGTGGAATGTCCCTCTCTCGGCGGTTTTCCATTACAAGTTCCAGAACAGCCTGCCCTCGCTTGGCCTGGCCTCCGTTGCTTTTCCTTTACAACGGGCACCAATCAAAAGTGGGAGGGATTGGGGCGGGATCAAGAAGAAGTTGACGGGCTCGTTTCTTGTCATGCCTTCCATCTCCCCCTGTATTTCAGCTTCTCCCAATATGGACAAAAATGCCCGCACCTCCTCAGTCGACCACGGAACAAAAACTGCTTTAAGTCTGCCGCACACTGGCGATATGAACAAAGTCGACTGGACCAGACCATCGCGTAGAATTGCCGATGCACCCCCGCACAAGCGATTGCACAAGTAGATGTCCTGAACAGCAAGCCTGCATAGGCGTTTGATGTTGGGAACAACCGAAGTAATCCATCCATACAAAGAAAGTAGAACAGATAATCTCAGAAATTAAGTTATGTGTAATACCAACTGGTATTTATTTAATACTTTCTACAAAAGCCTTTGTTTGCAATGACAGATTCGATACGCCTCCTGTATGGAGAAACTAGTCGCGTGCATTGCTCTTGTGTGATTTTGGTGCATTCCGCCACACAAGCAGTCTTCAAATATTGTTTTATGGATATTGAGTTTCAGTTCTTTCCACATATTTTCAATTGGATTCAATTCAGGTGATGTGCCATTATAGCAATTTATTTTTTTTCTTTGAAACCGATTGAGAGTTTCAGGGCAATATGTTTTGGATCATTATTCTGATGAAATGTCCATCCTCATTTTATTTGCATCATCGTCGTAAATCGTAGCAGATTTTTGTCAAGAATGTATCGGTAGATTTGCTCATTCCTCTTTTCTTCAATAATGTGAAATTCCAGGTCTTTTTGAAGCTCTCCACAGGTGGTCTTTGGCTTTTGGAGAACTCTTCTGATTATTTTTTGCACTCCTCTGTTTGCAAGGAGCACCTGATCGATACAAATTTATGGCGGTATGATTGGCTTTCCACTTACGTATTATGGCCCCAACCGTGCTCACTGGAACGTTGTTTTGCAACAGTTAGTTTGCAATAGTCTTGAGACAGCTCTTTGCTCGTACCCATCATGAGATGTGTCTTTACTCACACCTTGGCAATGAGACCTTTTTGTAGGCCATCAATTAGGACTGAACCAGCTGATATTCATTAGCAGTGACAAGGGGCTGGATTGCTGTTTGATTATTGATAGAGTTTAGGTGTTGTCTTGTGTTCAATACTTTTTCCCTGTGTCATTTCACATTTTTACACACAACTTAATTTCTGATCTTATTTGTTCTACTTTCTTTGTATGTATGGATTATTTGGGTTGTTCCCAACATTTGGTGAACATTTCATCTCAATAGCACCTTTGGAAATATATTTAGTGAGAACAATTGTGACATGTTGAATACTTATTTCAGCCTCTGTATATATAGTTAAAGTGGGATTAAAAAGGCCCAAAAAGTGTAATGTAAATTCAACACACCAAAGAAAAGCAATGTTAACAAGCCTGCCAAATTTGAATGAATACAAAAATTAATTAAGTATATAAAAATGGGCTTAAAAAGCTTTAATGATAATAAGGGCCAGCTCTCAGACGCTGTGGGCTTGTTGAATGGATGCGCCAAAAGTAATCAAACATACTGAGGACGTGATAACTTATACGATGTAAAATAACGTTCGCAGGCTCAATTTAAAAATGTAATTGTTATTGTGGACTAAAATCATAAATATAAGCACACAAGTCATGGTGACATAATGTCACAGCTGAATACGACACCTGATGACAGCGGGACGGTAGGAGGAAGCCCAGGTTGGCACTGCCCCATTCATTAATATCAAGTTACCCACGAAGCCATGTTGTCTCTGGTGAAAGTTTACAAAACTATCCATCAAAAAATGCACACTGCAGAGTCGACTGGTAGTGTTGATGTTCAGCTCGCCCATCTGCATGTGTCTTCAAAAAGTCAATCCATTGCTTTTTTATTCCCTCATTTTTTGGGAGCTTAAATAACGTAAGCAAGCTGTTTTGTAAATTGAGGCATACAGTGAAGACGCATTTTTGGGGTGCAGCCATCATTAGCTTGCTAACTGCACACTGGAGTGCTAAATGGGCCTTGTTATGGAAGCTAAGCACAGCTAATGTACAACTGAGCAGCATAGCCAAACAAAACGCCGTCACTTTGTTCTTATATAGTGGGGGAGGGAACTCGCTGTAGAAAGTATACGCCCCAGCCCCGTGACGTCACGGGAAAATTCATACAGTGAAAAAGATGCTTTAGGAGCTAAAGCATCTTTTTCACCGTTTGTTGAGATACAGCTAGCTATATCTCAACAATTCAGTCCTATATTGTTTGGTCTTTGCATATGTTTTCAGCACTTCAAACATCCATCCATCCATTATCTGAGCCGCTTATCGTCACAAGGGTCGCGGGAGTGCTGGAGCCTATCCCAGCTATCTTCGGGCAGGAGGCGGGGTACACCCTGAACTGGTTGCCAGCCAATCGTGGGGCACACATTAACAAACAACCATTCGCACTCACATTCACACCTAGGGGGAATTTAGAGACTTCAATTAACCTACCATGCATGTTTTTGGGATGAGACAGGAAACCGGATTGCCCGGAGAAAACCCACATAGACACGTGGAGAATCAGAATCAGAATCAGAATCAGAATCATCTTTATTTGCCAAGTATGTCCAAACACACAAGGAATTTGTCTCCGGTAGTTGGAGCCGCTCTAGTACAACAAACAGTCAATTTACAGAACACTTTGGGGACATAAAGACATTGACAAAAAACAATTGTGCAAAAAGATGCAGAGTCCTCTAGCACTTAGAGCAGTTCGAACGACTAATATTGCAATAGTCCGGTGCAATGACCATTGTGCAAAGGGCGCTGAGACTTCAAGGAGTGTATGCGCTTTAAAGTGACGAGTAGTGCGATCATCTGGGACAGTGTCGGTTGTGCAAATGTTACAGATACTCCTCAATCAGTGTGCAAATGGAGCAGATGCTACTCTGGCATGAGTGGCCAGTATATGCAAATAGTGCAGCATGGCGAGACAACTACAGTGAGTGCACGAGTAATACATAATTGGCCCCACAGAAATGTGACAACGAACTCAAGTCAAAAAATTGCCAGCTTGTTGTAATGGAATTATAGGTTAGGTGTTTAAGAAGTTGATCGCAAGAGGGAAGAAGCTGTTGGAATGTCTACTAGTTCTAGTTTGCGTTGATCGGTAGCGCCTACCTGAGGGAAGGAGCTGGAAGAGGCGGTGACCGGGGTGCAGACGGTCCGAGAGGATTTTGCACGCCCTTGTCTTAGTTCTGGCAGCGTGCAAGTCCTCAATGGTGGGTAGGGGGGTACCGACAATCCTTTCAGCAGTTTTGATTGTCCGTTGCAGTCGGAGTTTGTCCTTTTTTGTAGCAGCACCAAACCAGACTGTGATGGAAGAACACAGGACCGATTCGATGACCGCTGTGTAGAACTGTCTCAGCAGCTCCGGTGGCAGGCCGTGCTTTCTCAGAAGCCGCAGGAAGTACATCCTCTGCTGGGCCTTTTTGAGGACGGAGTTGATGTTGTTCGCCCACTTCAGGTCCTGAGAGATTGTAATTCCCAGGAACTTGAAGGTCTCGACGGTTGACACAAGGCAGCTGGACAACGTGAGGGGCAGCTGTGGCGAAGGATGCCTCCTGAAGTCCACGATCATCTCTACCGTCTTGAGCGTGTTCAGCTCCAGGTTGTGTCGCCCGCACCACAGCTCCAGCCGCTCCGCTTCCTGTCGATATGCAGACTCGTCACCGTCCTTGATGAGGCCGATGACAGTGGTGTCATCTGCAAACTTCAGGAGCTTGACAGTCGGGTTCGCTGAGGTGCAGTCGTTCGTGTAGAGAGAGAAGAGCAGCGGAGAGAGGACACAACCTTGGGGCGCCCCAGTGCTGATGCTGCGTGTGGATGAGGTGCCCTCCCCCAGCCTGACCTGCTGTGTCCTGCCTGTCAGAAAGCTGTAAATCCACTGGCAGATGGCAGGTGAGACGCTGAGCTGGAGAAGCTTGGTTGAAAGGAGTTCAGGGATGATGGTGTTGAACGCTGAGCTGAAGTCCACGAACAGGATCCTCGCGTAGGTCCCTGCACTGTCGAGGTGTTCTAGGATGAAGTGCAGTCCCATGTTGACTGCATCATCCGCAGACCTGTTGGCTTGGTAGGCAAACTGCAGGGGGTCCAGCAAGGGACCTGTGACACTCTTGAGGTGGTCCAGCACGAGACGTTCAAAGGACTTCATGACCACAGATGTCAAAGCGACAGGCCTGTAGTCATTCAGACCAGAGATGGCAGGTTTCTTGGGGACTGGAATGATGGTGGAGCGTTTGAAGCAGGATGGAACTTCGCACATTTCCAAAGATCTGTTAAAGATCTGAGTGAAGACTGGAGCGAGCTGGTCCGCGCAGACTTTGAGGCAGGATGGGGACACATGGTCCGGTCCTGTTGCTTTGTTAATCTTCTGTTGTTTGAAGATGCGTCTCACATCCTGTTCATGGATGGTTAACGCAGAAGTCAGAGGTGTGGTTGTGGTCGCGGGTGCGGCCGGGTGGGTGTGTGGAGTGAAACTGTCCTTTTCAAATCTGCAATAGAAGGTATTCAAGTCGTTGGCTAGTGTGCTATTGTTCTCAGCTTGGGGGGATCGTCGCTTGTAATTAGTCAGCGATTGGAATGCACGCCAGACTGATTTCGAGTCGTTCGCGCTAAACTGTTTTTCCAACTTTGCTGCATAGATCCTCTTTGCAATGTTAATTTCTTTAGTAAGCTGGTTTCTAGCTCGATTATACAGGGCCCTGTCCCCGCTCTGATATGCATCTTCCTTAGCTTGGCGAAGCTGCTTAAGTTTAGCAGTGAACCACGGCTTGTTGTTGTTGAATGTCCGAAATGATTTTGTTGGTACACAAACCTCTTCACAGAAATTGATATAGGATGTGACAGTGTCCGTATATTCATCCAGGCTGCCAGCTGAATTTTCAAAGACACTCCAGTCTGTGCAGTCTAAACAGCTTTGAAGTTCCATCTTTGCTTCATTGGTCCACTTTTTGACTGTTTTCACTGTAGGCTTCGCACATTTAAGTTCTTGCTTGTACGTCGGTATTAAGTGAATTAAGCAGTGATCAGACGAGCCCAGGGCTGCACGAGGTATAGCACAGTATGCGTTTTTTACCGTAGTGTAGCAGTGGTCTAAAGTATTATTTTCCCTGGTAGGACAGTCGATGTGCTGCTTGTATTTAGGGAGTTCGTGGTTGAGTTTAGCTTTGTTAAAGTCCCTGAGAATAATGAGGGGTGAGTCAGGGTGTTTTTTTTCAATTTCGTTGACCTGTTCGGCGAGCGTTAGCAATGCGGCGCTCGTGTTAGCTTGCGGTGTGATATAGACTCCAGCCAGTATAAACGATGCAAACTCACGTGGCGAGTAAAATGGTTTACAGTTCAGAAACAGCGACTCCAAATGCGGGCTGCAGTGTGTGCTGAGCACCGTGACGTCCATACACCATTTTTCGTTTATATGGAGGCATATCCCGCCGCCCTTCGTTTTTCCCGATGATTCCCTGTCGCGGTCCGCTCGATGAATGTTGAAGCCGGGAAGCGTGACGGCGCCATCGGGTACAGCGTCGCAAAGCCAGGTCTCCGTGAAGCACATGGCCGCGGAACGTCCGAAGTCTTTACTGGTCTTTAACAGAAGATGAAGCTCGTCCATTTTGTTGGGTAGGGAGCGTACATTCGCGAGGTGGATCGACGGGAACGCCAATCTGTGTCCTCTCTTGCGGAGTTTCACCTGAATGCCGGCTCGTTTTCCTCTGTGCCGTCGCTTCCGCATCCATGCGCCGAAAACCGCGGACGCCGCTCCGGTGAGTAACTCGGGGAAAAAACTGAGCGGATTTTCGAAAGTTGGTGACAGAAAGTCCGGAGTAGCCTCCTTGATGGTTAGCAGGTCTCCCCTTGTGTAAGTGAGTCGTGTAAGGTCTCCAAAGACGGACGAAAAACACAAAAACAAAGACAATACTAGAGAGCGCGTTACCGTGTACGTACGTTCACACACACATGCAAACCCCACACAGGTGGGGCCGGGGATTGAACCCCGGTCCTCAGAACTGTGAGGCAGACACTCTAACCACCGTTCCGCCACTTCAAACATATTTAATGTATTTAGAAACAACACAGATTTTTGCTTAGTGACATTTTAAGGAAAAATCATGTCGCTAAAGAGAGACGGTCTTGGGGAAAATTACAGCGAGAGTGTGGATATTTGAAAGGAGGCTCGCAGCCTCCATCCATTTGAACGTACCCAGCGTGTACGTACGTTCACACACATTCTGGTGACAAGCTTTGCTTTTTCATCCAGAGGCACATTATACATTATGAATATAGTTAGGTATTGATGTAAAACACAATATTTGATGCTTTATCCTTCCATCCATCCATTTTCCCGACCACTTATCCTCACTTGAGTCGCTGGTGTGCTGGGGTCCACCCCAGCCGACTATGAGCGAGAGTCATCAATTAACCTACCATGCATGTTTTTGGAATATGGGAGGAAATCGGAGTACCCGGAGAAAACCCACACAGGGAAGAAAATGCAAACTCCACAAAGGCGAGGCCGGATTTAGCACTGTAAGGCAGTTGTGCTAACCAGTCGACCACCATGTCGCTTTATATACTATTTATATGGCTTGAGGCGTTGCGGCTTGCTAAACCTGGAAATGTGTTTTTTTTTCCTGTGAGGGAAAGCTTATCTGCGTTTTGATTGACTGTAATCTGTGATGTTAAGACAGCGATTCAAATTTCTAAGTGCGGAAAAACCAGTGGAAGACTGATCGGCCACTCATGAAAACAGTTGCCAAACCATGCACACTGTCCAACAGTGCAGTTGAGTTTGGCGGGTAGGCTTGGTGTGTGGTAGCCTTTAGATGCCATGATTGTGAAAGTGACAAGTAACCACGCTTAAAGAAACATCCTACATCTGTCGGACAATCAGATGACAGTGACGTCACGGCCCTCCTCCTGCGTTTTAGAATCAGGTCGGAAGAGGTTCTGAGGAACGGTGGCATTGTCACCGCCCGGCCTCGAAAAAGTGTAATGGAAAAGCGACCACATAGGGCGGAAACAGGCTGGTTGGGTGCATCTGTAATGAGGTCAATGATGCACCTGAGCCAGCTAAAAGAAGACACCGCTGACTTTCTTTCAGAATGAGAGAGTGATTGAACATTCAGTAAGGGATGCCATTATCAGAAACTATTATTGAACAATGATTTTTGGATGTTTGTAAACATTAAGTTTCCAATTACAGTTAATTGATTATTTTATTGTTTTAGAGGATTATTTTATTTCTACTTTAACAATCTGTGTCAAGTAGTCTAATTTCAACAGTATGGTTTGAAAATTAGTTTGGGGAAAAACAAAAACAAAAAACAAACAAACAAATCAATAAATAAATGGATCTCTACTGCATGATGAATGTTATTCATTTGGCGAGTTAGAATTTAATTAACAACCCCAATTACAATGAAGTTGGGACGTTGTGTTAAACATAAATATAAACAGAATACAATGATTTGCAAATCATGTTCAACTTATATATAATTGAATACACTACAAAGACAATATATTGAAATTCAAACTGATAAACTTTATTGTTTTTAGCAAATAATCATTAACGTAGAATTTTATGGCTGCAACACATGCCCAAAAAGATGAGAAAGGTGGCAAAAAAGACTGAGAAAGTTGAGGAATGCTCATCAAACACCTGTTTGGAACATCCCACAGGTGAACAAGCTAATTGGTAAGAGGTGGGTGCCATGGTTGGGTATAGAAGGAGCTTCCCTGAATTGCTCAGTCATTCACAAGCAAAGATGGGGCGAGGTACACCTCTTTGTGAACAAGTGCGTGAGAAAATAGTCGAACAGTTTAAGGACAATGTTCCTCAACGTACAATTGCAAGGAATTAAGGAATTTCATCATCTACGGTCAATATCATCATCAAAAGGTTCAGAAAATCTGGAGAAATCACTGCATGTAAGCGGCAAGGCCGAAAACCAAAATTGATTGCCTGTGACCTTCGATCCCCCAGGCGGCACTGCATCAAAAACCGGCATCATTGTGTAAAGGATATCACCACATGGGCTCAGGAACACTTCAGAAAACCACTGTCAGTAAACACAGTTCGGTGCTACATACGTAAGTGCAACTTGAAACTCTACTATGCAAAGCAAAAGCCATTTATCAACAACACCCAGAAACGCTGCCGGCTTCTCTGGGCCCGAGCTCATCTAAGATGGACTAATGCCAAGTGGAAAAGTGTTCTGTGGTCCGACAAGTCCACATTTCAAATTGTTTTTGGAAATTGTGGACGTCGTGTCCGATGGCTGCAACACATTTAAAAAAAGCTGGGACAGTTGGCAAAAAAGACATCAAACACCTGTTTGGAACATCCCATAGGTGAACAGGCTAATTGGGAACAGGTGGGTGCCATGATTGGGTATAAAAGGAGCTTCCCTGAATTGCTCAGTCATTCACAACCAAAGATGGAGCGAGGTTCACCTCTTTGTTCGTGAGAAACTAGTCGAACAGTTTAAGGACAATATTCCTCAACATACAAGTGCAAGGAATCTAGGGATTTCATCATCTACGGTCCATAATATCATCAAAAGGTTCAGAGAATCTGGAGAAATCACTGCATGTAAGCGGCAAGGCCGGAAACCAACATTGAATGCCCCTGACCTTCAATCGCTCAGGTGGCACTGCATCAAAAACCGACATCAATCACCACAAGAGCTCAGGAACACTTCAGAAAACCAATGTCAGTAAATACAGTTCGGCGCTACATCCGTAAGTGCAACTTGAAACTCTACTATGCAAAGCAAAAGCCATTTATCAACAACACCCAGAAACGCCGCCGGCTTCTCTGGGCCCGAGCTCATCTAAGATGGACTGATGCAAATTGGTCAAATGTTCTGTGGTCCGACGAGTCCACATTTCAAATTGTTTTTGGAAATTGTGGACGTCGTGTCCTCCGGGCCAAAGAGGATAAGAACCACCCGGACTTTTATGGACCCAAACTTCAAAAGCCAGCATCTGTGATGGTATGGGGCTGTGTTTGTGCCAATGGCATGGGTAACTTAAACATCTGTGAAGGCACCTTTCCTTTGGTGGGGATGATGTCTTGCTCAAGAGCACCTTGACAGGAGCCAACAACTAGACTAGCATATATCTGACAACAATTTGCTGAAAGTAGCAACAATATGGAATAAGTGTTGGTATTATTATGAGTTTAGTGCGTTGATGGCTTGTGGGAACCTGTGTCTGGGTCTGTTCGTTCTGGTCTTGATGGACCAGTAGCACCTGCCAGAGGGCAACAGTTCAAACAGGTGGTGATTGCCTTTATTCTTCTGGGGCAGTGGGACGTGTAGCTGTCCTTCAGGGAGGTGGGAGGAGGGGGGAGGGGGGGTGCAGCCTCAGCACCTTCTTGATCACTCTTTGCAGCCTCTTTCAGTCTGCCACAGAGTAGTGGGAGAACCTAACTGCGATGCAGTGTTAAAATGCTCACGATGATCGTGCAGTCGAAGCTCACAAGCAGCTTCTGGCAGATGTTGTATTTCTCTGGAAAGCGTAGAGCATTGGGCTCCCCAAACAGCTTTGTGGGGAGCGTTTGTTAAAGTACGAGGCCTTGTTCTATTTTGGGCACGCTTGAGATTTTTTTTGTTGCTCATGCTGTGGTAGATACGTCCACCTAATTTCGTGCTGATGGGTGAAACTGGTGTTGGGGACGACCTTTTTTTCCTCAAGGGGCGCTGCCGAGTGAGTTTTAAAACGGCATCCTTATAGTGGATGTACACACGACGAGTCAATCACAGTACGGCATTAAGAACATTTTTGCTCAAAAACAAAGACAGGCACACACACACACACAAAGGGAAAAGTACAACGGGTTTGACTTGTCATTGTCTTCCTGCCTCACCACACCACACAGTGAATAAGAGCAGGTAGCATAGAGTGGCAGACAAGTCTGGGTGCCGGCGATAACAATGTTGGCTTTGTTCCCCCGACTGGAATTGGACAGGCACTTCCTATAACCGCCATCCTACAAAAATTAAATAAGACTGACACTGAGACTTATTTTCACGCGTCGCATAACCTGCTGGATTCTAAGGTACAGTAATTAGCTCCTGTTGTTTCACTAAGCGTACGCAATGTGGCAGCTATCAGGCAAAAAGCCCAAAAAAGCTCAATGAAATCTATTATTTCTTACTTCCAAATGGTACAAAATAAAGTTCACCTCGCTGTCCACGTTTACTTTCCATTTGTACAGCAGCCTCTTAATGCAGGATAACCAGCTTGGCCGTATTCCATCCTGAGAATATATTAGGCCTCGTGACAAATCTCATAGACATCATATCACCCGCAAGATATCACAACGTCACAACCAATCAAATTTCACATGATCAAATAAATGTTCATGTTATTTTATTCATCCCCAACCCTACCTTTCTTGGGGTATGTAGTGCCTATCCTGTAGTCAATAACAAATCCTCATACGCATGATATCAACATTTTGACCAAATAAATTCCACATATATTCCATATTCTTATGTGACTTAGTCATACCCGTCGAAAACTTTCTTAGGTATGTAATGTCCACCCTCAAGTAAATTGCTTGTGCGGTCATTTCATGATAAAACCTAATGCACAACTGATGTGGACATTAGACCAAACAAAATGCCACATGGTCAAAGACATGAAGAAATTTTAATTAGATTTATTTATACCCATCTCTCCATGCCCAGTATGTACTATCCACCCTTAAATAAGTCACTTGCACAGTCACCATGTAGTGCCCACGCCATCCCTCGGCACATAAAACCAGTGCTGTGTGTCATGGAACACCTGGACAGTAAAAAGCACTTGGGCCAGGAAAATGCCTTTAATCGAAGCGGTTCCTGCTGACGACGTGTTTTCTCTACTGTAGCACACCAGAACACACTTACCTGCAACACCACCAAACACAAACACACACACCTCTTAAGAATAGCAAAATGTCAGATGGAATCATAAACTCAATACTCCTGCTGTACTGCGTGGGGCTATTGTGTGCTTTGTGCAGCTCCCACTTGGCTATCATTGTACACCACTTACATGGTGTCGCCTTGTGTGCTGATACCAGATAAGTGTACTTACCAGCATTGTAGTAGCGGTCCAGCTTCTCCCACACGGGCTCATCCTCACCGTGGAGGATGGACAGCTTGAGGGGCTCATAGATGGATCCTGAGAGAGGACACAAGTATTAATTTTTCCATTGTGACAGCCACATTGTTGTCCAGAAGATACAGGCGGCTGGTTTAAAAAATAAACAAATACATATGTTTTCCCAGAGGAATTAGACTGGAACCTCTAAAGAGTGTCCAATTTCGGAATATGACCAAAGATTTTGCCTTTAAAATTGCACAAAATCAATGCAAAACAAAAAGTCGCACGAAACAAAACAAAAAAAGCACAAAATAATTTTGAAGTGATGTAAGCATACTTAATGTGCGTATGAAAGTCACAAAAACAAAAAAAAGACAAACATTATGAGACGCCAGCACACCAAGCTGATAGGCGCACTGGCTTCTTCTACATTTGACCCAGAGGCCAAAGATAATTTGCTAGACCCATTAAAGCTCACCCCTCTAGTTGTATTAGCTGGGGCTGATGTGGTTAAATTGGAATTTAGTATGGCCCGTATTGAGTTCCTGAAAAAGAAAATGGCTGCATCCCACCTCACCACAAAGATGGAAAATGTACAACAGCTAACATGCTGAGCACAATCAAATGTGCACTCCAAGCTACTGTATACGCAGACTGTTGTCACAACCTGTAGCCTTGCCCTAACTTTAGGAGCTTCCACAGCAAAGTGTGAAAACTCTGCCCAGAAGCAAGGCCCAGCTGATCCAGCTTGCTTTTGAAAAATACTTAACTCATAAATTTCAATCTGAGTGGAAGGATGCATTGATCGGCGTCTCTGCGCCCTTTGCAGAATGGTCATTGCACCGGACTATTGTTCTTTTCTAATTTCAAACTGTTCTAATTGCTAGAGGACTCTGGATCTTTTTGCACAATTGTAAAAAAATAAATAAATTATAATTCTTCCGGCATTACCACATTACTGGCAACCTTTTATTGCTCAGTGACTGTTTTTTTTGTCTTTATGTCTCAAATTGTTATGAATTATGTCTTCAATTTTAGAAATATTAAAATTATTTTTATACTTTTTAAAAAATGTTTATACTTTTTTTAGACAGACCAGGGACACTTCTGGAAGATTGTCAACAAAGTGAAGAATTTACAGTATACTATTAATAGTGGTTCTTTTTACAGGTGTGACAGTTAAGAGAATGCTACTTCAAAAAAAATACCTTCACAGTTAATAAAGGTTCTAAAATGGCCCACACCCTGGAAGTGTCTTTTTTTTATTTGCATAATTTCCGATGGGAAAACTGATTTTGTTCTGTCTACATTTTTCATCATAATTTTTAACTTCTATTGACCAAAATAGCAGCTAGTAAGATAAGATATACTATATGTTAGTACTGTATGTGACCCAACAGCAGGAGAAGAGTTTGAGGGAATCCCCTCAAGTCTCTTTGACTTGTTTCCTCCATCTACAGACTCATCTCGGTCTTCTGGTGATTTGCATTTTAATAGACCTGACCTCGGGTTTAACCACAAGGTAGTGAACATTTCACATTCCCACTGAAATTAGCATAATTTCTACAATATTAAAAGTTTCAGGGGGTGGGGATAAAGGGTAAAGATAAAGCTCTTTGGATGAGTGTAGATGTTCAAAGTTCAACATTCAAATTTCACTTTCTAACATGGAATCATTCACATGTACCTGTTCTCATATATTCCCATGACTAAATTCACTATACTGCAGCTTTATGCATTTAAAGACAGTTCTGGTCCAATATTGTAGTGATTTACTGACAGTTGGTTATCTATTATACTTATTAGTGGTGTAACAGTATGTGTATTTGGATTCTGATTTTTTGTTATGGAATTTATTTTTTAAGGGACAGAAACAGTAACTGCCTCTGTAAACAAACAGTGGAGCTAAGCCTCTGTTGTCGTTTGGTTTTCCGAAAAAGACGACAAACTATTGGCGTTGCAGTTTCTTAAAAACATAAGATTCAAGACACACATTTAGTTTATTTGTGAATTTTTCATGTATTAAAGAATTTATGCTAAAAATATCTTGGGCATGGTGGAAGGCTGGTTAGCACATCTGCCTCACAGGGCTGAGGAACCGGGTTCAAATCCGGCCTCACCTGTGTGGAGTTTGCATGTTCTCCCCGTGCCTGTGTGGGTTTTCTCTGGGTACTCCGGTTTTCTCCCACATCCCCAAAACATGCATAGTAGGTTAATTGAAGACTGTAAATTGGCCAAAGGTGTGTATGTGAGTGTGAATGGTTGTTTGGTTATATGTGCCCTGCGATTGGCTGGCGACCAGATCAGGGTGTAGCCCGCCACTCGCCCAGAGTCAGCTGGGATAGGATATGCTACATATATGCTACAGCACACCCGCGACCCTAGTGGGGATAAGCGGTACAGAAAATGAATGAATGAATGAATGATATCTTAGGAAAATTAATCAGCTTTGCAATCTTTAGATTAGTTTCAAAATATGCAGCTTTGCTTTGATGTTAAAATAGAACAAACCATTGATGTTGCACTTTCCGAGATGAGATGAGGCCACTCTTTGAGGAAAATATGGTTGCAATTGTCTTGAGAAGTCTACCATACCACTCAAACCTAGAATTAAATATTTCACCAACACTGTATGGACAAGAGTATTAGGACATGTGTTAGATATATTGTAGAAGTTATCATTTATTTGCTTAGCTTGCATGAGTATTATGGACATTTTTTAGAAAGAAAGATGTCTCGCCTTCAAGAAGATGACTCAGCAGGAATCATCAGAGGGAAGGACGTGGCCGGGACGTGGCAGGTGTTGGTGCCATGTTTTCACCTTGAAACCCTCCCCTTAGTGTGTTGTGTCTTGTAAACTTAGAAACCTCCCTATTTTCAAATAAATGCAGGAGCGACGGGAGAGATTGTTTAGAGCGTGTTGAGAGGCTGTAATCTGAACAATCTCCCATGCGCCCTCCTCATGAGAAAAAGAGACCAGCGTCTTCATTCCTTTTGTGTCTATTTATTATAATGTTGGGTAAGATAAATCCAACAACATGTTATCTGGACAATTCAATAATCAATTAATCAATTATGTGTTCATTGTAGAAAGTCTTAAAGGAATCTATGTATTATTTTCATGATTGGATGGCAAGTCTGACTCTCATCACCATAACGATTGGGAGCAAATCAAGGGCCCTGCGTCTCCGTAAGTGGCCTCTACTCATGGAAGAAGAGCACAAAGTTTGTGAAAGAAGAAGCGAGCACCCATAGCCAATAAAAGCCTACTCACTTGCGGCAGCAACACTTCATACACTACATTGAAAACTCAACGCAGCTCTGCTTGCCTTTTGGCTTTGACATGATAAGTGTTTCAAACAGTGTGGGTCCAGCTGTCTCTTGAAATTGACAAATATTCGCCCAACCGAGCTGCCAAGTCATGAGTTAAACTCGATGTGTGGGCAGGATTATGCAAAATAACTGTATTGTTACATCACAAACCAGCAAATTTCTAAATGGCTCTCATAAATACATTTTGAGAAATAGGCGGATAACAGAAGGTTTAGCCTATGTGGTTGTTCATTTTCACACTTGCTGTTTAGAGAAGCACTGCAAGAGATCCAACTATTTGTATACACGCTATTAAAGAGTCCTTTTTCCATGCCAAGGGTATTTTTTAGTGGAATAGTGGGTAAACAACTGCACCTTTTCCTTCATGTTTCACTTCCAAAGGTGGAATGTGTCCCAGTACTTTTGTCCACTTGACATATTTGCTGTTCTGCAATTGAATTATGTCTTTTTTTTCCAGAATTATTTCATTTTATTCATTCCACTCTACCCGCTGCTACTTACCCAGTCTTTGGACTTTCTGGCGAGGCCCTTTTATCCCAGCCATTTTCAAAAGGTGAAATTAAGGCCAATCGTCTTTGTCTCTCTCTCTCTCAGCTAAATCACAAATCTACAGCAAGAGGCAGTTAATAGCACACATTAGGATTTGGACACATGCATGAGTTAACATTGGATTACATGATTATGATGTTATCATACATAGGGCATGCAACAAATTATGTTTATGGAGTTAACAATAAAAAGAGACAGCTCTATCATGTTGCAATTTTAAAATCATCACTATTAAAAGCTCTGCAATATATCATTACAGTCTGACTCATTTGAGGTGCTCATATTTTCCAGTAATTAGGATTGTTATTTACTTATTGCAGAGCTGTTGAGTTGTCTTGCATGTTCTAAATATTCTGTCATCCCCAATTCCAGCCCAGCACATTTAATATTAGCACATTTATAGGAAATTTTGTACAACCTGAACATGGTTTGGATGGATTGCAGGATGTTGTATATTTCATCATGTATGTATGTATGTAGGGCGGCATGACAGCCGACTGTTTAGCACATGTGCCTCACAGTTCTGAGGACCAGAGTTCAAATCCGGCCTCACCTTGTGGATTTTGGACGTTCTCCCTTTGCCTGCGTGGGTTTTCTCCGGGTACTCCGGTTTCCTCCCACATCCCAAAACCATACACGGTACGTTAATTGAAGACTCTATTGCCCGTAGGTGTGAATGGTTGTTTATTAATATGCGCCCTGCGATTGGCTGCCGACCAGTCCAGGGTGTACCCTACCTCTCGCTCTCAGTTAGCTGGGATAGGCTCCAGCATACCAGCGACCATCGTGAAGATAAGCGGTGTAGAAAATGTATGTATGTATTTATTTATTTATGATTCATGTCTCTTGAAAGTACAGTAACCAAGTGGAGCGGTGGGTGAAATCATCCTGTGTCTAACATGCATGAAATCACTACCATCACCACCATCCTGCAAATTTAGAAGAATTGGTGTTAAAAGCTGTTTTGATGCAAACATTAATAATAAAACAGCCATACAATATACAATTATAATTTGATTCGTTTGAGGTGCTAAGATAATTACTTTCTTGTTTTCCGAAGAGATGTTGGACTGTCTTGGATATTCTTAATATTCTGTCAACCCCGATTCCAGCCCAATAGATGTAGTATGAGCATTTAATTTTCTCTAGCGCTTATCCTCACTAGGGTCACGGGCTGCTGGAGCCTATCCCAGCTATCTTCGGGCGAGAGGCGGGGTACACCCTGAACCGGTCACCAGCCAATCGCAGGGCACATAGAAACAAACAACCATTTACACTCACGTCCACACCTATGGGCAATTTAGAGTCCTCAATCAACCTACCACGCATGTTTTTGGGAGGTGGGAGAAAACCGGAGTACCCTGAGAAAACCCACCCAGGCTAGGGGAGAACATGCAAACTCCACACAGGCTGGGCCGGTATTTGAACCCTGGTCCCCAGAACTGTGAGGCAGCTGTGCTAACCAGTCGATCACCGTGCCGGCTAGTATAAGCATATTCACTGAAAATCTAGTTTCCAAAAAAAAAAAAAAGGACCATGTTTCGGATGGACTGCAGGGTATTTTGTTGTTTCCTCTGTAAAGTACAGTTCAGCAAACAGGTGAGACAGTGACCTGAAAATGTATGTAGAGATGTGCTTGTTGGTGGTTTTATTGCAAAATCTTCCTGTTCCTCGTGATGCATCAACATGCAACACACATATTTGAAGCCAAGCTCATTTAGCTATGGCAGAAGTAAGAGGGTCTCAAAATAGCCCCTAAATGCTACATATTTATAACTCTGACCTTTCACGCTTGGACCAGTCAGGTTATCCACTGCAAACCCAACCGCCCCGCGTTAAAAAAATGTCACCGCCACGCAGACACAAACAAAAACGTGGAAATTCGTAAGAAAGAGGACGACGCGGGGGAAACGGGTAAATCTGACCTGATCGTTTCGATCGGGCTTTGAATTCAAGCAGTTTCCAACCGACATCAGCCAAGCTCGCCATTGTTGCAAAAGCAATCAAGTTTGAGTACGCGTATAAGAAGCTTCTGGTATATACTTTCAAAAAATCACATATTAACATCGTTGTCTGCGTTTGACATCAATTTTAAGTTGAATTAATGCCAACGTACACCAACTAAATACGTAATATCATATTTTTTTATTGACTTCATCTGTATTTTACAATGTATTTCAATCAAAATTAATGTTTATTTTGACACAAAATCAACTACCTCCGGTTAGGCTGATACTAACACCGGCAGCTTGCGTCTGCTGCCAACCACTGTCACCTGTCAAACGACGCTTGCGCGACACTGTCGTAAACACGGAAGTGAAAATATTGCACATCTTTACTTATTAAAGTCACTTAATACATATATTTCCTGATCATAAATACAATTTAACAACATTAATAAGTAAATGTAACAATTTTATCTCATTAATGTCTCGTTCAACGTACAAACTGTACTATTACTTACTGCCGTAAAGCCGCTTGGCGAAAGGCGATTGGTATAGTTGTCAAACCGCCCACTGCTATCTGCGAGATGTCCCCGTCAAACTGGACTGTTTTGGTTGTTTTGTTCCAATTTGTCGCCAGGCACCACACGCTCGCCCTCCAGGATGTCACGGTCGACTTGTTCGGCACCGAAAACAACGGCACGGTGGCGGCGTTCGGCGACTTTAACGCCGACAAGCAGACAGATATCTTCATTATCAGGGAGCGTATGTTCACTGGCTGTCATAATAGCATATTCTCCCGCTTTATTGTGTGAAATAATTTTGAATATTCACCTACTTATCCATTATTGTGACTTTTTTGGGGGTTTGTTTCAGAGTCCGAGCTGATAATCTTCTTTGCTGACTCCAAAGCACCTTACTTCAAGCCCAAGGTGCACATCTCAAAAGGCATATTGTCAAGGTGAACATGTTTCCATTGATTTACACGTTAATAATGCTTACATCATCTCACTCTTAATGTATATTTAACCTAGGACCATTTGCATTTCAGTGAACCCTTGCGATTTGTGGTCTTGGTCGTATACCGAGAAGAGCCAGGGTATACGACCTAAATAAAGTCCAAACGATGATTCTATTTGTTATCATTTTGAGTTTCATTTTATAACATTGTCCATGAAGATAAATGGCTTACTGATGGATTGATTAAGAAAGAAAAATATATATACCAGACGTGCAAGGACGCTGGCGTGTATGCCGCCTCTATACAACCTGTAAAAATACAAAATACGACTTCCCTATCAACCATTTTAAGTTTTTGACTCAGTGCAACAGATAATCTTATTTTCAAAATACATAAAACACCATCTTTAGTTGGTCATCTACTGTACTTAAGGTAGAGCAGCTAGCTGTAAGCAGCTGATCGACTGTTATTTTCCGCCACTTGCAATGGCAATTTTGACCTGTCTTTGCATCATCATGAGAAGTTTACCCACCAGCTGCCTCCTCCTTACCTGTCTGTTGGACCACTACAGGAATTTTCCATCACCCTGCTAGTCTCTGTCAAGATGGCCGGCTATCGCCTGATGGCCAACGTTCACTACTCCTCCCCTACTATGGGGCCTTAGAAGGAGCAGGGGGTTTTAGGCGACATCTTAGATTGTCACAAAAAGAGCATAGAGATTTGTGGATAGGTGTGTTTTTCAGTGAATAGTTTGAAAGGTGCCATATTTTACCAAACCGATTTTTTTCTACTATTTGGGATGTAATATTGGCTTGATGGTGCCTCAATAAACATGCTATATAAATTAAAATCGTTCACACATTCCTGAGTTGCAGACGTTTTTCTGCCAAGAGGCCTGAAATCAGGTCATTTAAATTTCTCTGAGCTTATCTACGTCACTACCAGTCATATGACAAAATCAAGTTTTTATTTTTATTTTTAAATTTTATGAAATGGACACTTTTACACTAAGTCCATGTTAGAGAGTCACTATGGAGGTCTAAATAGCCAAAATATGGGACCTTTAAATCTTATGAGTCAGTGAGTTCGTGAGTGGTGATTCGTGAATCGGCAGGGTTTACTGTATTGTATTTCTTTAATAAGTAAAATCGTTTCCACCTGCCATAGGATGCCGATGTTGAGCTGGAGATTGTTCAATGACTGTACTACGTGGAAAATTCCTGTTGTTTTAAAATATACCATACTATCATCGAGTCTAGCGGTTGGACTTTGGCTGATGCTTGAAAATGACTCTGGATCATCAGACAGCCTAGCAGTCAAGTCCAGAGTACAGATAAAATTGGTTTGGGGTTGGAGTGATGTTAATTAGCCAGATTGTGAAATCACTATCTGCAAAAATTCTGAAGGCTCATTAACAGACATTTTTGAAGAATGTGACGCTCACAAAAACATTTATTCGGTCGTTAAACATTTCAGCTGATGGATGGCCAGTTACTCCAGAGACTATGTATACAAGCGCTAAAAAAGTTAATAATTCCCTAATATGTCCCCTGAAATGTGTTGTGTACAGTGACACCGTCCTCACCAGCGTGGTGCCCGGCGACTACGACGGAGATTCCCAGATGGATGTTCTCCTCACGGCGCAGATTAACCTAATGGCATCTTCGGTTTTCATCTTTTGGGGGGACAACCAGACATTAGGTACGTATATGCAGAAATCTTGGGCCGAGGAAGAGGCCCTTACATTTTGGTGAGGATTAAGATAAAGATGTGTTTGACTCTCTGCAGATATGACTGGTTGGCTCAGGCTGAACAAGACCTTCAAAGATCAACCTCTGGTCATGGAGTAAGTATGAATGTCATCAAGGCTTATTTCCAATAACAGGATTCCTGTTCCTACTCATACATGATGTTTTTAATGCTGACTAATTGATCTTTTCTCGCAGTTTCAATGGTGATATGATCCCTGATATATTTGGAGTCACAGACCTGTCGACCACTGAATTTTGCTCTCTGACCAATAGGTGATTTATGTTTATATCAGCGTAATTGTGTATTCCGATAAATAATTATTGGAATTTTTGAGTAACATTTTTAAGAAATGTATAAAGAAGAAATTTTACTTTTTCATGGCAAATCCTCAAAAATGATCGTCAAATTTTGACGTCATGCTCCACCCATACATGACAGCATTGGCAGGAAAACTAAAATTTGAGTATGATTTGGACAAATTCCACAATCCGAATTTGTCAATGGTGAAAACTGGTTAGCACATCTGCCTCACAGTTTTGGGGACCGGGGTTCAAATCCCGGCCCGCCTGTGTGGAGTTTGCATGTTCTCCCCGTGCCTAGGTGGGTTTTCTCCGGGAACTCCAGTTTCCTGCCACATCCCAAAAACATGCTTGGTAGGTTGATTGAAGACTCTAAATTGCCCGTAGGTGGGAATGTGAGTGCAAATGTTTGTTTGTTTCTATGTGCCCTGCGATTGGCTGGCGACCGGTTCAGGGTGTACCCCGCTTTCCGCCCGAAGACGGCTGGGATGGGCTCCAGCAGCCCGCGACCCTAGTGAGGATAAGCGGTAAAGAAAATGGATGGATGGATGGAATTTGTCAATTCTTGAGCCTTGGAATCCCTCAAAGTGGCTCCTTCAAGCCAAAATGTGCCCACCTGCTTTTCAGCTTTCAGTTCATGGCCTTGAGACTTTTATTGTGCATCCTATTAATACAGATATGGCCACCGAATTTTATGTTGGTCGGTGAAAGTGATGTTAGGGGCTTATTTTTTGTTACTTTGCAATAGGTGCTACTCGGGTTTAGGTACAGGTTACTTTATTGGTCTCCTCTAGGGATAAATATTTCTCAGAGCCGAATTGGGGGGGGGGGGGGGGGGGGGGGTTATGAGATATAAAGGAGATAACACCCAACATAAACTACATCAATTAAGAAAAAAAAAAGTTGGTTTTGGAAATGGTGTTTATCACACTCACTTAGAACAATTGTTTAGTTGTCTGTCATGTTGATACCCTTGAAAAAGGCTCTAATTTGTCGGAAAAATAATGGTAAACACGACAATTTATGATCCTGATGGAAATGTTGTATCTTAGGGGTCGCCAACATACAGTGGGTAGGGAAAGTATTCAGACCCCCTTAAAATTTTCACTGTTTTTTGCAGCCATTTGCTAAGATCATTTAAGTTATTTTTTTCCTAAGTAATGTATACACAGCACCCCATATTGACAGAAAAAAATTGAATTGTTGACATTTTTGCAGTTTTATTAAAAAAGAAAAACTTAAATATGTCACAGCCATAAGTATTCAGACCCTTTGCTCAGTATTTAGTAGAAGCACCCTTTTGAGCTAATACAGCCATGAGTCTTTTAGGGAATGATGCAAGAAGTTTTTCACACCTGGATTTGGGGATCCACTGCCATTCCTCCTTGCAGATCGTCTCCAGTTCTGTCAGGTTTGAAGGTGAAGGTTGGTGGACAGCCATTTTCAGGTCTCTCCAGAGATGCTCAAGATGGGTTTAAGTCAGGGCTCTGGATGGGCCAACAGTCACCAAGTTGTTCTGAAGCCACTCTGTCATTTTAGCTGTGTGCTTAGGGTCATTGTCTTGTTGGAAGGTGAACCTTTGGCCCAATCTGAGGTCCTGAGCACTCTGGAGAAGGTTTTCGTGCAGGAAATCCCTGTACTTGGCCGCATTCATCTTTCCTTGGATTGCAACCAGTGGTCCTGTCCCTGCAGCTGAAAAACAACCCCACAGGATGATGCTGCCACCACCATGCTTCACTGTTGGGATTGTATTGGACAGGTGATGAGCAGTACCTGGTTTTCTCCACACATCCTGCTTAGAATTCAGGCAAAAAGTTCTATCTTGGTCTCATCAAACCAGAGAACCTTATTTCTCACCATCTTGGAGTCATTCAGGTGTTTTTTTATTTATTTATTTTTTTAGCAAACTTCATGCGGGCTTTCATGTGTCTTGGACTGAGGAGAGACTTCTGTCAGGCCACTCTGCCATAAAGCCCCAACTGGTGGAGGGCTGGAGTGATGGTTGACTTTCTACAAACCTATTTCCAATAAAGTTGCGATGTTGTGTTAAATATAAATAAAAACGGAATTCAATGATTTGCAAATCATGTTCAACCTATATTTAATTGAATACACAACAAAGACAAGATATTTAATGTTCAAACTGATATACTTGATTGTTTTTAGCAAATAATCATTAACTTGGAATTTTATGGCTGCAACACTTTCCAAAAACGCTGAGACAGGGTCATGTTTACCACTGTTACGTCACCTTTTTCTTTTAACAACATTCAATAAACGTTTGCTAACTGAGGACACTAATTGTTGATGATTTGTAGGTGAATTCTTTCCCATTCTTGCATGATGTACAGCTTCAGCTGTTCAACAGTCCGGGGTCTCAGTTGTCGTATTTTACTCTTCATAATGCGCCACACATTTTCAATGGGAGACAAGTCTGGACTGCAGGCAGGCCAGTCTAGTACCCGCACTCTTTTACTACGAAGCCGCGCTGTTGTAACACGTGCAGAATGTGGTTTGGCATTGTCTAGCTGAAATAAGCAGGGGCGTCCATGAAAAAGACATTGCTTGGATGGCAGCTTATGTTTCGCCAAAACCTGTATGTACCTTTCAGCAATAATGGTGCCTTCACAGATGTGTAAGTTACCCATGCCATTGGGACTAACACAGCCCCTTACCATCACAGATGCTGGCTTTTGAACTTTGCGTCCATAACAGTCCGGATGGTTCTTTGGCCTGGAGGACACGATGTCCAAAATTTCCAAAAACACAGAACGCCTCAGTCCATCTTAGATGAGCTCGGGCCCAGAGAAGCCGGCGACGTTTCTGGGTGTTGTTGATAAATGGCTTTTGCTTTGCATAGTAGAGTTTCAAGTTGCACTTATGGCTGTAACGCCGAACTGTGTTTACTGACCTTGGTTTTCTGAAGTGTTCCTGAGCCCACGTGGTGATATCTTTACACATTGATGTCGGTTTTGGATGCAGTGCCGCCTGAGGGATTGAAGGTCACGGGCATTCAATGTTGGTTTTAGACCTTGCCGTTTACATGGAGTGATTTCTCCAGATTCTCTGAACCTTTTGATATTATCGACCGTAAATTATGAAATCTCTCAATTTCTTGCAATTGTACCTTGAGGAACATTGTCCTTAAACTGTTTGACTATTTTCTCACACACTTGTTCACAAAGAGGTGTAGATTGCCCCATCTTTGCTTCTGATTGACTGAGCAATTCAGGGAAGCTCCTTTTATACCCAATCATGGCACCCACTTGTTCCCAATTAGCCTGTTCACCTGCTGGATGTTCCAAACAGGGGTTTGGTGAGCATTCCTCAACTTTCTCAGTCTATTTTGCCACCTGTCCCAGGTTTTTTGGAATGTGTTGCAGCCATAAAATTACAAGTTAATGATTATTTGCTAAAAACACTAAAATGTATTCGTTTAAACATTAAATATCTTGTCTTTGTAGTGTATTCAATTAAATATAGGTTGAACAAGATTTGTAAATCATTGTATTCTGTTTTTATTTATGTTTAACACAACGTCCCAACTTCATTGGAATTGGGGTTGTAGAACTTTCTACCATCTCCCGACTGCATCTTTGGAGCTCGGCCACAATGATCTTTGGGTTCTTCTTTATCTCTCTTCTCCCCCGATTGCTCAGTTTGGCCGGACGGCCAGTTCTAGGAAGGGTTCTGGTCGTCCCAAACGTCTTCCATTTAAGGATTATGGAGGCCACTGTGCTTTTAGGAACCTTAAATGCAGGAGATTATTATTATTATTTTTTTAACCTTGGCCAGATCTGTGCCTTGCCACAATTATGTCTCTTTGCTGTTCAGGCAGTTCCTTTGACCTCATGATTCTCATTTGCTCTGACATGCACTGTGAGCTGTAAGGTCTTATATTGACAGGCGTGTGGCTTTCCTAATCAAGTCCAATCAGTATAATCAAACACAGCTGGAGTCCAATGAAGGTGAAGAACCATCTCAAGGATGATCAGAAGAAATGTACAGCACCCGAGTTAAATATGAGTGTCACAACAAAGGGTCTGAATACTTATGGCTGTGTGATATTTCAGTTTTTCTTTTTTAATAAATCTGCAAACATTTCAGCAAGTCTGTTTTTTTTTCTGTCAATATGGGGTGCTGTGTATAAATTAATGAGGGGAAACAAGAACTTAAATTATTTTAGAAAATGGGTGCAATATAACAGAGTGAAAAATTTAAGGGGGTCTGAATACTTTCTGTACCCACTGTAACTCCCCAAAACTCACTCACCCGTGACCCCTGTAAAGCTGAGTTCACCCGTTTCAATGATTAGACACATAATTCGATGGGCATGTCTCATAACAGAATGTACAGACTCAAAGTCTTAAGGGCCTATGCATAAAATTAAACTGGAAGACGGTCATTTTGGTTTGAAGCAGCCATTTAGGGCAAATTCCACAGCTCTTTACATACTTCGTTGAACTTTTACTCAGGATTAACCCAAATGAGACTCCATCAGAAGAGAGTATCCTCAGCAGAAGAAGCTAACTGGCAAAGGTTTTTTGCATAAAAAAAAAAGCCTTCTAATGTCTGCCTCAAAGTTTGATTATCATTTCGAATAGTCACCTTGAAAACAAGGCTTTCGAGACATGTTTTATTCCAGAAAATGTTGATGAGCTTCCACATTTGAAGCTTTATTTTCCTTCCTTTTTAAGGGATCCGGTGTGTCAGAGTGCTCTGAGTTCACCTGTCAATATGCGTATCCCTCACGCCAACGCCTTCGTTGACCTCAACAAGGATTTAACCGCTGGTAAGTTTCAGACAAGACCACTATGTTATCGTACGAGGTGATCTTAAAACACCTAACCTACAATTCCATGACAACATGCTGGCAATTTTTTGTCTTTTTGTCTTGAGTTTGTTGTCACATTTATGTCGGGCCAATTATATATTACTCGTGCACTCACTGTAGTAGTCTCACCACGCTACAATATTTGCATATCTGTTGTTGACCAATACTGGCCACTCATGCCAGAGTAGAATCTGTTCCATTTGCACACTGACTGAGGAGTATCTGCAACATTATCCCAGTCTATTGTACTACTTGCTTCATTGCACCGGACTATTGTAATATTAGTCATTTGAACTGCTCTAAGTGTTAGAGGACTCTGCATCTTTTTGCACAACTGTCAAAAAAATATATAATGTACCGGCATTACCAGATAACTAGCAACCCTTTATTGCTCAGTGACTGTTTTTCTCAATGTCTTTATGTCTCAAAGGTGTTCTCTGTCAATTGACTGTCTGTTGTCATATTAGAGCGGCCCCAATTACCGGAGACAATTTCCTTGTGTGTTTTTTGGACATAATTGGCAAATAAAGATGATTCTGATTCTGACATATTGCGTGATTAGCGAGCTAGTTAAGTCCAGATTTCCTCCAGATCTCATTAGTGACATCGGTGCTTGTGTAAAGTGATATTCAAACAGCAGGATTACATTGTACCCTTGTTGGAAACAGCCGATTTTGCTTCTTAATCCACATCCCTGGCGGATTTAGCAAGTGTGATATTTTGTTTTATTTTATTTTAATATTATTTATGTTTTTTTGTGTGTGTTTGTGTCAGCTAAACTTTCAGTGAACTACGGAAGTCTGATAATAAGTTGCCAGTAGCGGTGGAATGGTTCAGAAATTCCAGGGTTCGGAATCATTCATTCAGCCTTTCAGTCATTTTGGATGTGTCAGAGGGATGCAACACTAGGGGAACCCTTGCAATTCCACTTGGTGGTAACTAAATGGTGACTAGCACATGTAACTAATGATATTTACTTTATTTTAACAATTTTTACCTTACAAGCTTTAAGGTCATCGACATGTTTCATTACTGTGATTGTAGTTTGCAATAGTATGGAGTTGGAAATGTCCAAAATATTAGCCCCTGAGCTCCAGTGAAAGGAACTCTGAATGCATCAGGATACCAAGAGATTTTGAACAACTTCCAACTTTGTGGGAACAGTTTGGAGATGGCCACTTCCTGTTACAACATTTCTGTGAAAGAGTGCACAAATCAAGGTTAAAAAAGACACAGATGAGATAATTTGATGTGGGTGAATTTGACTGGCCTGCACAATCCTGACCTCCACCCTCAGCAGCAACAACTGAAATCAAGGGTTTTCTATAACTTGCAAATGAGTCTTTCACATCTTTGTGGAGATATTTATGCCCACTCTTCCTTGCAGAATTGTGTTAATTGAACAACACTGGAGGATTTTCGAGCATGAATGGCCTTTTTAAGGTCATTCACCAGCATTTCAATAGGATTCAAGACCCTACTTCGTCTAGGCCACTCCTAGGGCACGGCATTGTTAAACTCACGATTCGATTCGACTTTGATTCTTTATGTTGCAGTACGATTCAATGTCGATTCTTTAAGGTTGCAATTCGATTTGATATTAATTTAAATGTTCCGATATTGATTCATTGAGATGTAAAAATACACAAATTACATTTTGACAATTTTGAAATATTTCTGTTAGATGCCATATGTATGCACATTTAAGCAATAAAACATCTGAAAATCAATGGAAACAATCTATCGCGACGTCTGTGCAGGAGGCTTTCAAACTCCCTTACAAACCTCCCTGCTCAGCCTGAAATACAGTACACCTCAAAGCGCTCTGGAAGCGAAATACAGTACACCTCAAAGCGCTCTGGAACTAGAAAGCTCACGAACGAGTTTAAACTCAGAGATGCTGCCACAAAATTAGTATGAAATTTTCCCATTCCCTTTTTGTTTGTTGCTGCCTCCTCCTCCTGATGATACGCAAAGTTAGGGCTTTGGTTTCCAACAATGACAAATACATATTGCTGAGTTGCGGTTCACCCGGCAGGGAAAGCCTTCCGACTTCCTTCTAGGCTGTGACGTCACAACTTACAAATATGGGATGGCCGCACCACCGTTTCTATCGTCGTCGTGCTTTGACACGGGGCTTTTCACACTGAGCAAGTGCAGTGTTACAAGGCCTTGAGGAATGTCTTTGTAGCCCATTCTAGACTGATAGATGTCAATTACTTTATTTCTCATCTGTTCTTGAAATTCTTTAGATCGTGACATTTTATTGCAGCTTTTTGAGATCTGGCCGACTACATTTTGTCAGACAGGTTCTATTTCAGTGATTTCTTTGTTGAACAGGTCTGTAATTAATCAGGCTTGGGTGTGGTCAGTGATAATTAACTAATCTTTCCAAAAAATTTTAATAAGCTACAATGAATTCATTATTTAACAAGGGGGGCAATTACAGTACCACCAGAAAGTATTCACAACCCTTCATGTTTTTCACATTTTGCTATGTTACAGACTTATTCTAATGCTGATTTGAGTATAGTTTTCTTTAACAATAATCTACATAAAATATCCCATAATGACAAAGTAAAAACATATTTTCAGACATTTGTGTAATCTGTGTAATGTGTGTTGTGTTGAAACTTAAGATCATTTCCACTGATCATCCTTGAGATGCTTCTACAACATATATCTGAGCAGAAACAAGCAATAAAGTCTAAGGAATGGTCTGCAGACCTCCGGGGCCGGATTGTGTCTAATATAAAGAAATTATTCATGAGAACTTGCTCCAGAGTGCTCTGACACTAAGACTAGGGTGTTGATGCACATTCCAACATGACAATGACCCAAAGCACACAGCCAAGATAACAAAGGCGTGGCTTTAGGAGCAGCCTGGGAATGTCCTTGAGTGGCCCAGCCACAGCCTGGACTTCAATCCAATCGAACATCTCTGGAAAGACCTACAAATGGCTGTCCACTTATGCTGCCCATTCAACCTGACTGACCTTGAGATCATCTGCAGAGAATAATGGGAGAAAATGCCCCAAAACAGGTCTGCCAAGCTCGTAGAGACATACCCAAGAAGACTTGAGGCTGTGATTGCTGACAAAGGTGCTTCAACAAAATATTAAGCAAAGGGTGTGAATAGCTATGTACCTATTATGTTTAAATGTTTACATTTTCAATACATTTGCATGTTTGAAAATGTTTTTACTTTCTCATAATGGGATATTTTATGAAATGTTTTTTAAACGATACTCAAATCAGCTTTAGAATAAGTAAAGTGGTCTGAATACTTTCTGGTGGCACTATACATTTTCACACAGGGCTATATTGTTTTGAATAGTTGTTTTCCTTGAGAGATAAAATCACCATTTAAAAACTGCATTTTATTTTTATTTGGGTTACCTTTGTCTGATATTTACATTTGTTTGATCTTACATTAAAGTAGAGATATTATGCAAAAAAGAATTTGAGAAGGGGCAAATACTTCTTCACGCCACTGTTTATTACACCTTAAGTGTGTTCTTTTTAGGAAGACAGTGACACAGACAAGTGCAACAGTCAAATTTTTCATCAGTCACATTTCTTTTTTAATTATTACTGAATTAGCATATGGCTAGCCATGCCGTCCACTAGTTACAGGCTGAGCTGCACTGTTTACAGAGTCGCCGTGTGGCAAGAATGTAAGACAGTTACACTTCCTGTTCCTTACCCAATATATTCCATGCAGGAAGTAATTTATCTTAGAATTCATATACTGTTCAACGCATATTTAGTTTACCTTATTAAACACCAAGCTGCTTCAAAAATAATTTGTGGAGGCAGAAGAATGCACATAGAAATGAGAAAGCCATTTATTTTTTCGCATATTGCAGCATGAAAATAGGATCTGACATGTGCTGACTCACTGGAATTGTACTCCCAGAACCTTGACTCAACATCTCTGTTCCTCTCTTCGGGGTAAGAAAAAAACCCCAATATCCTTGGGCTAATTGTTATTGTGCCGTCTCATTTGAATGTGTGCTAATTTAGATGATTACATCCGAGTCAACATATTCTACATGCGGAGGGGAAACAAAAAAACAAAAAAATCATTATTTGACTGATTCATCACAAAATACCAACTTGACTGTTGAGGACATTTTCTAAAAACGTTTTCAACAAAATGATTGTTTATAAAACTTGCAAGATGATTACTCCAGCATGTTTTTTGACATACTTGGCAAAATTCTGATGATTCTGATTACTTCAATACAAAACATTCACGTATGCAGTGTTGGAAAATACAATAAATTAATCTCAGAGGTCCATCATACAATGTTTAGCCTTTGTACCTGTACCTGAACCTTTTTTAAGATACAATTTACCAAATATTTTGTGGGAAAATTTTTCTGTAAAGATGCACAAGACTTTAAAGGTGAGACTCCAGCTCTGTGAGCACTGATTAACTATACAAGTGTGTGATGCTTTTTCTTTAGCATTTATTGTGTGTGGGCTATTGATATCGATCAATACCAGTGTCATGAGAGCAATCATTTAGTTTCTGTGCTGTATGCGCTACAGATTTAGGCATTTGATGATGGATCCACCTTAGTAATAGTCATTTGTGATTAGGGCTGGGAAAAAAAATCTAATAACTCTACTAAGTGTCGAAATTTCTGCCTCAAAGCTCTGCCGGGAACCCCCCCCCCCCCCCCCCCCCAAAATAAATAAATACATAAATACACAATAAAATAAAATTAAAGAAAAGGTTCCCGGAACCATGTTTGCGCTTCCGGAACCAATGTTCCACACGCACATTTATTGTCGATGGACATAGTATTGGGCCATTGATAAACTTTGCGAAAAACGACAGAGGAGCATCTGTAAGTGATTTTTAAGACAGTTAGATGTGTAATGTACATATAAAATGTATGAGTGAGCCGAATGGTAGTTAGTGTATTATTTTATTTTTTTACCTAAACCGGTACTCTCTAGCAAGCTAATGCTAATCACGAATGCTTATTGTTTGGCAAAGGCAGAATTTATTTATTTTTTTTGTCTCATATTCTGTACAGTTTATACAATAGACTCAGTACCAACATATGCAGTTCAAGGATAGAAATCCAGCGCTCAAAAATGAGAATAAAATGCAAATTCTATATATGCAAATCAGTCGCCTTTCAGCAAAATTCGCCGTTTTGGACTCAAAATAGCCCATTTATATGAATCGTACAGCTCCGTTGAGTTTTTCCTGGAAAGGGGGGGTCGCTGACGTCATAGGCTGTTTCGCACTCCTTGAACGCTGGTAGCTATATCCATTCCACACATTCACCATCCACACACACCGCGGCGGACTCATATGGATATTTCAGCTCACTTATAACTTGAGAAAACACCCTGCAGTAAATTGCAGACATTTTTTGTGGGAGTTTTGACTGTGCATACACACACACACTGACACACGCACGCACACAACAAAATCAGAATTTCCACATTTTATTTTGTAATTTAAAAAAAATATATTTTTTTATAGATATTATGCTGTGCTAAAAAAATATTACACACTATTTACTCAGTACTTGAGTAATAATTTAACTTACTTTTTTACTCTTACTCAAGTAATTTTTTAAAGGACTACTTTTTACTTTTACTTGAGTCACATTATTGTCCACTAACAGTACTCTTACTTGAGGACAATGTTTGGCTACTCTACCGAGCTCTGGAGCGGACATCGTCTATTGCTACTCTTACGTTTAAGCAACATTTTTGCTCATCAGCTCAGCCCGTGTCGTATTTGTTGCACTGCTCTTTTGTATTTTCGCGTTGAGGTCCTGCGGGTCGTGGTCCCATCGGAACCGCAAAGCACACGTAACATCGTCAACAAGAGTTGATCCGCTACTACATCTTGTATTAATTTGGAAACACGCCTACAATTATCTAATTAGTTTACAGATGTTAATGTTGCTGAAGGGCTATTAGCCTCAAAATACTGGCATTTAATTTCCCCATTGTGGCCACCCGTTCAGTCCACACTAGAAGCCAGCTGCAGCTTTTACCCTACAATCTCAAAGAAAAACAGGACTTTTGTCCTTAATTTGCAAACAAAAACATGCAACACAGTATGACAGCGATGATGGTGAAAGGACATTGATGACTTTACATTCCTCGCAGCTCTGGCTAACTATCCATCCATTTCCGTACCACTTATCCTCACTAGGGTCGTGGGCGTGCTGGCGCCTATCTCAGCTGACTCTGGGCGAGAGACGGGATACACCCTGAACTGGTCGACGGCCAATTGCAGACATAAACAAACAACCATTCACACTCACATTCAAATCTATGGGCAATTTAGAGTCTTGGATCAACCTACCATGCATGTTTTTGGGGTGTGGGAGGAAACCGTAGCACACGGGGGAAACCCAGGCAGGCAAGGGGAGAACATGCAAACTCCACACAGGGGAGGCCGGATTTGAACCCAGTTCCTCAGAATTGTGAAGTGGATGTGCTAACCAGTCTCCACCGTGGAGAGGACTGAGGTGGCATGTCGTGTAGCACGGGTGAGACAAGTGCCCGTTCAGTGTGAATAAGTCATTGTGAAGCACAATTCAACAAGCGTTGGATTGTTGGCCCGCTTATTAGAGAAACCTAAGATGAGATGGGACATGTTGGTGACAGTGTCCGAAATTAACTTTTTGAAAAAATCCACTGGCCAATTATATTTTTTACCGGCCAAAATATGAAATAATTTTACACAGGGCTGCAAAATATATTAAAACAATATCGTCATTGCGATAATGGCATGTGCAATATGTTTGTAAGTGTACAACCCTAATTTTACCCATTTCTATTTTACGGTATTATGTTGGATTCAAACTGAAAGAAGTCACAACAACAATAAACAACAGCAATAAGAAAAAAAGATTTGATTAACATCCATAAAATCTGGCCTCCTGCTCCTGACAGTCCTCGTGCCACAGCATTTCTGCATCAGCAATCAGCAGCAATATCACACTGTATGTTTCATTTACAGTGGGTACAGAAAGTATTCAGACCCCCTTAGATTTTTCACTCTTTATTATATTGCAGGCATTCTCTAACGTCATTTGTTCATTTTTTTCCTCAATGTGTACACACGGCCCCCCATATTGACAGAAGAAAAACGGAATTGTTGAAATCTTTGCAGATTAAAAAAGAAGAACTGATATATCATACAGCCATAAGTATTCAGACCCTTTGCTGTGACACTCATATTTTTAACTCTGGTGCTGTCCATTTCTTCTGATCATCCTTGAGATGGTTCTCCACCTTCATTGGAGTCCAGCTGTGTTTGATTATACTGATTGGACTTGATGAGGAAAACCACACACCTGTCTATATACGACCTTACAGCTCACAGTGCATGTCAGAGCAAATGAGCATCATGAGATAAAAGGAACTGCCTGAAGAGCTCAGAGACAGAATTGTGGCAAGGCACAGATCTGCCCAAGGTTACAAGAAAGATTCTGCTGCACTTAAGGTTCCTAAGAGGACAGTGGCCTCCATAATCCTTAAATGGAAGCCGTTTGGGACGACCAGAACCCTTCCTAGAGCTGGCCATGCGGCCAAACTGAGCAATTGGGGGATAAGAGCCTTGGTAAGAGAGGTAAAGAAGAACCCAAGGATCACTGTGGCTGAGCTCCAGAGATGCAGTCGGGAGATGGGAGTCAACCATCACTGCAGCCCTCCACCAGTCGGGGCTTACTGGCAGAGTGGCCCGACGGAAGCCTCAGTACAAGACACATGAAAGTCCACATGGAGTTTGCTAAAAAAAATACCTGAAGGACTCCAAGATGGTGAGAAATAAGATTCTCGGGTATGATGAGACACATTTAGAACTTTTTGGCCTAAGCGCTGTGTGGAGAAATCCAGGCACTGCTCATCAGCTGTCCCATTAGAGTCCCAACAGTGAAGCATGGTGGTGGCAGCATCATGCTGTGGGAGTGTTTTTCAGCTGCACGGACAGGACGACTGGTTGCAATCGAAGGAAAGATTAATGCGGCCAAGTACAGGGATATCCTAGACGAAAACCTTCTCAGAGTGCTCAGGACCTCAGACAAACCCAATTGAGCATCTCTGGAGAGACCTGAAAATGGCTGTCCACCAACGTTCACCATCCAACGTGACAGAACTGGAGAGGACCTGCAAGGAGGAATGGCAGAGGATCCCCAAATCCAGGTGTGAAATCGTGTTGCATCATTCCCAAACACATTACATACACATGTACATTAATGAGGGGGGATGAGCAAATGGCTGCAATATAACAAAGAATAAAACATTTAAGGGGTCTGAATACTTTCGTACCCGCTGTAATTTGGTTTTAGAAAATTTGGATTTTGCTTAAAACTGCTGATTGTTGTATTATGAGATTTTCTGAATTTTTTTATCTTGTACTGTCAAACCTGTTTTATGTGTTTGGTGTAGGGCTGGGTGATCTGTGGGGGGAAAAAAATCAATTCATTCTCAATTATTATCATTATTGTTTAAATATTTTTAAACCTTTTTAAATGGCCAGTTCTAAATTATCTGCACTGAAAACTAAAGAAGCGGGACTATTTCAACAATTTTTAAACACCTTTTGTTAACCATGCTCCTCATAGTCAATAAATAAAACAGTCGCCCAAACATGATATCATAATGACGAAGCAAATAAAATTTGTATAGAAAAATATAAGAACACTTTTCAGTGCAGCGAGTGTGGAAACAATATAACACTACTTTGAATTCTCGAGTATTTTTGGAGCTACAAGACACAAAATAAACAGCCCATTGGGGATAATGACGATACCTTGAATCGTAAACATTCTCATTCTCATTGCGATGCTACATACCCCGTTAACATTTTTGCTACTCAAATGTGCATAATCTTTCATAACAATACAGATTAACTAGTTTTGCCATTTTACAAACCACCTCCAAAATGATGACACAATTGCTTGATTTTGTTTTGGACTGGTGGCTTCACTGCTAGCAGTCGCTAACTGCTAATGCTACTTGAGTGTGACAGGCTCTACTGACTGCAATAATTTTTTTCCCTTTCCACATAATGGTACTTCTTCAAATGAATAAACACAGTGTTGTCTGTTTTTGAGGGCGGCGGCATACCTTACACATTGACTAATTATAATACCATTGCTCCACGGTACAGTGGAACCTTTTAAGTCGTACAATTTGAAATTAAAACACATTTCTGTGAAAATACTTCAAACAAACATAGGACAATGGATCCAATTGTGTCATACTGGAGCAGTATCCATCGAATATACTATACATATATATATTTTTATTTTGGTATAAGCGATACTGTCCCTGTCGACTTGGTGTTGGAGCGATACCAAAAGATGCAATATCGCACACCACTAAAAAAGGGTCCCTTTATCCTGGCTGGCCCATACCAACACATGCGCATGTGTATGGCTTATGATGTCATTAAAATTTTTGACTAGATTGAACTAAAAATAAGTCATCTATAAGTAGGGTTGGGCATCGAGAACCGATTGGAACTGGGACTAACGTTCCGGTTCTCCCGGAACCGTTCACATTTTAAAATTTTGGTTCGGTTTTCAATTCCCAGTTTGGATGGCTAGAAGAAGTGGCGAAAAATAACAAAGAAGCGGCGTAAACCAAAGAAGAAGAACGCGCACGATGACGTTCTTGTGCTCAACGGCGGCTGCGTGAACAAAAGTGTGTCTTAACATTGTAAAATAAATGACAAGTCACCTCAGTGCAACACTTGGAATAAGATTACATTGTGCAAAGGAGGCTTTCACAATCTGTAGTGTCTGACGCGCTCCGAGCCTCAGCCTACACCGCGCGAAGCTTCAATGAAGTCAACTCTGTCAACTGGGTGAGTGCCATCCATCCATCCATCCACTTTCTACCGCTTATCCGAGGTCGGGTCGCGGGGGCAGTAGCTTTAGCAGGGACGCCCAGACTTCCCTCTCCCCAGCCGAGGCGTTCCCAGGCCAGCCGAAGGACGTAGTCTCTCCAGTGTGTCCTGGGTCGTCCCCAGGGTCTCCTCCCGGTGGGACATGCCCGGAACACCTCACCAGGGAGGCGTCCGTGAGGCATCCGAATCAGATGCCCCATCCACCTCATCTGGCTCCTCTCGATGTGGAGGAGCAGCGGCTCTACTCTGAGGACCTCCCGGATGATCGAGCTTCTCACCCTATCTCTAAGGGAGAGCCCAGACACACTGCGGAGGAAACTAATTTCGGCCGCTTGTATCCGGGATCTTGTTCTTTCGGTCACGACCCACAGCTCGTGACCATAGGTGAGGGTAGGAATGGAGATCGACGGTAAATTGAGAGCTTCGCCTTTCGGCTTAGCTCCTTCTTTACCACAACGGACCGATACAAAGTCCGCATCACTGCAGATGCTGCACCGATCCACCTGTCAATCTCTCGTTCCATTTTTCCCTCACTCGTGAACAAGACCCCAAGATACTTGAACTCCTCCACTTGGGGCAGGATCTCATCCCCGACCTGGAGAGGGCACGCCACCCTTTTCCGACTGAGGACCATGCTCTCAGATTTGGAGGTGCTGAATCTCATCCCAACCGCTTCACACTCGGCTGTGAACTGCTCCAGTGAGAGTTGGAGGTCATGGCTTGATGAAGCCAACAGAACCATCCATCCATCCATTTTCTGAGCCGCTTCTCCTCACTAGGGTCGCGGGCGTGCTGGAGCCTATCCCAGCTGTCATCGGGCAGGAGGCGGGGTACACCCTGAACTGGTTGCCAGCCAATCGCAGGGCACATACAAACAAACAAACAACCATTCACACTCACATTCACACCTACGGGCAATTTAGAGTCTCCAATTAATGCATGTTTTTGAAACTGGAGTGCCTGGAGAAAACCCACGCAGGCACGGGGAGAACATGCAAACTCCACACAGGCGAGACAGGGGATTGAACCCGAGTCCTCAGAACTGTGAGGCTGACGCTCTAACCAGTTGTCCACCGTGCCGCCCCAACAGAACCACATCATCTGCAAAAAGCAGAGATGCAATACTGAGGCCACCAAACCAGACCCCCTCTACGCCTCGCTGCGCCTTGAAATTCTGTCCATAAAAGTTATGAACAGAATCGGTGACAAAGGGCAGCCTTGGCGGAGTCCTACCCTCACCGGGAACGAGTCCGACTTACTGCCGGATATGCGGACCAAACTCTGACTACGGTCGTACAGGGACCGAACAGCCCAGGGGGTTCGTTATCGCCATACTCCCGAAGCACCCTCCACAGGACTCCCCGAGGGACACGGTCGAACGCCTTCTCCAAGTCCACAAAAAACACGTAGACTGGTTGTGCGAACTCCCAAGCACCCTCGAGGACCCTGCCGAGGGTGTGGAGCTGGTCCACTGTTCCACGGCCAGGATGAAAACCACACTGCTCCTCCTGAATCTGAGATTCGACTTCCCGACGGACCCTCCTCTCCAGCACCCCTGAATAGACCTTACCAGGGAGGCTGAGGAGTGTGATCCCCCTGTAGTTGGAACACACCCTCCGGTCCCCCTTCTTAAAAAGGGGGACCACCACCCCAGTCTGCCAATCCAGAGGCACTGTCCCCGATGTCCACGCGATGGTGCAGAGGCGTGTCAACCAGGACAACCCCACAACATCCAGAGCCTTTAGGAACTCCAAGCGAATCTCATCCACCCCCGGGGCCTTGCCACCGAGGAGCTTTTTAACCACTGGGTGAGTGAAACAATAAAATAAGTCTATGCCAACATTGAGACAGCTAACAAGGTAAACGCTTGCTTGCACTTTTGCACTGATGTTTTTACCATTAATTTTAGTCCTCAAACCAACGTAAGCGCCGATGACAAAAAAAGAAGCTTAATTTAACATTGGGCTAAAACCTCACCGTAGCAACTTTACATCACAATGAATTGGGACAAAATTCACCTAAATGTTGTCTCACAGTATCACAAATACTAATCTTGTGCCTCATCGGTGGGTAGGGAAAGGAATCAGCGTTTTATAGCATTTGGTTCAATCTATTAAAATTATATATTTTTTTTTAAATCACCGGTGCCGTGTGAAGTTACTTTTCGTGCCAAAATGCTGAGTTCCGGTTCGTACCCTTCAAAATAAAATGCTACAAGCTTAAAACAGTGCACATATAAACGATTTGACGTTATGAAAAAGTTCCAAATAACTATTTTAACAATGCTATATTTAACTTTTATCTGAAACATTAATTAATTAATATTAAGTCAATTAGGCTAGTTCCACACACACTGGCTTTTAGTTCATAGGTTTGCTATTGATACTGGTTATAAAGAACCTCGAGTTAAATGTTCATTTCAGTCTATGCTGCGGGGTGCTAAGAAAATGGATGTTCATAATTTGGACACCTTTTACTTAAACCATGCAAACCTTTTTGACCCAGCCCCCTAAAAGAATCTGAATCGAGAATCATTTACAACCGGAATCGAAATAAGGATCCGGAATCACTCGAATTCAAACGATGCCCGATCCTATCTATAAGTCATCTATAAAGTGCCTGCTAGTCAGAGAAGATGCCACGGTAGTAGAGGCTCAGTGCACAACCATATAGATAGCTCGGGACTCCAGAGAAAACGCCAAGAATAAATCAGGAGGCCCAAACAACTAATCTCATCTTCTTGTTTACTGAGAGAACTAAATTTTCCATTTTCTCCACCACTGAATGGAGAAATCACTTTGCTTTCGTTCTGCTCTCCTGTCTCACAGCCAGTTAAGTGTGATGCTGTCACTCATACCTAACTGTTTTTTTTTTCAACACTCTGAAAACTAAGCCCCATGTTTTAGGTAATCACAGAGGAGTTAGCGGTGTCATTTGCACCACGGGTATCGTTTTGCAGCGTGTGGTTCTTAGTCCCCGGGCAGTCGCAGTTTAACCTGTGCGCATTTTGATTCATTTCTAATCTGTTTTTGGAATTAATGGAAGTCGATGGTCTTTAAAGATTTTTTTTTTATTTTATTTTTTTTATTTTTATTTTTTTACTTTTTGTGGCTGGCTCCAAGCCTGCCAGCAAAGGTTTGTGGTTAATATTGATTAATATTTAATGCACTTTGGCACAGATTGTTTTTTTCATCAGTTTGTTTTATTTAAGTGCCACAGCCCAGAAGTCTGTGAATAAGTAAAACTTGCATACAGCTCTTGTTTGTTTACATCTCAGTTACTGATACGTGTCCTTGTATATTGAGTTCAATTTAATAGGGAGATGAGTCCAAAAGATGTATAAGGTAGTGATAGGTGGTGAACCTGTGTGTCAAATTTAGGTGGCAGCAAATACTAAAGATGGTGGTGGAGATGTTTTTGATTTACTTTTGAAACTTAGTTTATTGTAAGAGCTTGACACAATTGACACCAAGCAATTGGATCTCTAGTAATGAGCTGACAGATGAGGACAACAACAGGGACCACCAGGCAATTTTATTTACCGGTATGTAATTCACTGAACAAATGAATGGAAAATATTTGTTTAAAGAATGGGAACAAGCATGGGAACATTCTGGGGGTCAGAATTTTCCAAGATTTTGTTTGGTTCATAGTTGGTTGTTGGTTGGTTGGTTTGGTTGTTGATTGATTTGTTAGTTCATTGGTTCATTCATTTGTTATTTGGTGAGCAGGATTATGCAACAACTTGTTGGTTTGTTTTATGGTTGGTTCATTTTGTTGGTTGTTTAGTTCGATATAGTCCTTGGTTTGTTTGTTTGTTTGGATGGTTAATTTGTGAGTTAATTGGTTAGCTTGCAGGATTGTACAAAAACTGGTTGGTTGGTTAGTGCTTTCTTAGTTATTTGCTAGTTAGTGTGCAAAAAACTGGCATTGTTTGTTAGTTTGCTGGTTGGTTCATTAGTTAGTTAGTTAATGTTTTAACTGTTTTTTCTAACATACTTACTCCAGACTTCAGCATGCAGTACCACAGTTCCTCTCGGGGTACTCTGTCACAGGCTTTCGCTAGATCTACAAAAAAACAATGCAGCTCCTTCTGACCTTCTCTGTACTTCTCCATCAACACCCTCAAGGCAAATAATGTATCTGTGGTACTCTTTCGAGGCATGAAACCATACTGTTGCTCGCAAATACTCACTTGTCCTGAGTCTAGCCTCCACTATTCTTTACCATACCTTCATTGTGTGGCTCATCAACTTTATTCTTCTATAGTTCCCACAGCTCTGCACATCACCCTTGTTCTTAAAAATGCCCACCAGCACACTTGTCCTCCATTCCTCAGGCATCTTCTCACCCGCTAGAATTCTTTTGAACAACCTGGTCAAAAGCTCCATAGCCACCTCTCCTAGATGCTTCCATACCTCCACAGGAATGTCATTAGGCCCAACTGCCTTTCCATTTTTCATATTCTTTAGTGCCTTTCTAACTTCCTCCTTACTAATCATTGCTACTTCCTGGTCCATCACACTCTTCTACTCTTCTTGCTCTCATTTTCCTCATTCATGAACTCCTCAAGGTATTATTTCCTTATATCCAGCACACTACTGGCACCAGTCAACACATTTCCATCTCTATCCTTAATCATTCTAATCTGCTGCACATCCTTCTCATCTCTATCCCTCTGTCTGGCCAACCTCTGCAGATCCTTTTATCCTTCTTTAGTGTCCAACCTGGCATACTTGTCATCATATGGCTCCTGTTTGGCATTTGCCACCTCTACCTTTGCCCTACGTCGCGTCTCCATGTATTCCTTTCTTCTCACCTCAGTCCTTTCAGTGTCTTGTGTATGAAATGCACAGTATGAATAAATTTGCCCTGCCTTGCCTTGCAGCATCCACTAATGTTTGTAGACTACTGCTGCAGCTGTGGGAAACTACTTTGCCCATCCGAAAATAATAAATAAATTATATTGCAAAAGACATGCTACCAGTAAGCACAGTTGAAAATAAGGGGTTCATTCCAGACAGGCGTGGCCGGGATTCGAACCCTGGTCCTAAGAACTATGAGGCAAATGTGCTAACCAGTCATCTACCGTGCCGCCGATTCCAGCTTTCATTTCATGGTATTTACACCTAGATGTGTTAAACAACTCAGGACAGAGCACCTTTTGTTTAAAGCCACCCACCTTTCAAGTGAGCAAAAGTGTTGGAACAGGCATTATTAAATTAACTTTAAGTGAATACCATTTAATATTTGGTGGCATAACCCTTACTTGCAATAACTGCATCAAGCCTGTGACCCATTGACGTCACCAGACTGTTGCATTCTTCATTTGAAATGCTGTTCCAGGCCTTTACTGCAGCCTCTTTCAGTTTTTGTTTCTGGGGGTTTCTCACTCCAGTCCCCTCTTCAGGAGGTAAAATGCACGCTCTATGGCGTAGGCTTCAAACTCAAGGCCCGGGGGCCAGATACGGCCCGCCACATCTTTTTATGTGGCCCGTGAAAGCAAATCATGCTAGTCAACTTCCAGTCTAAGCCCTTCCACTTTTTCCCCCTGAAAAGTCCTTTGTAGTTTTGGCAGTGTGTTTTGGGTCATCGTCCTGTTGCATGATGAAGCTTCTCCCAATTAATTTGGATGCATTTTTCTGTAAACTATCAGACAAAATGGTTTTGTAGACTTCAGAATTCATTCTGCTGGTACCATCATGAGTTACATCATCAATAAAGGCGAGTGAGCCTGTTCCAAAACCAGCTATGTAAGCCCAAGCCATGACATTACCTCCACCTTGCTTCACAGATGAGCTTGTGTGTTTCGGATCATAAGCAGATCCTTTCTTTCTCCATACTTTGGCCTTTCCATCACTGTGGTAGAGGTTAATCTTGGTTTCATCAGTCCAAACGTTTTGGGGCTCATCTCTGCACTTCTTTGCAAAATCCAATCTGGCCTTCCAATTCTTTTTGCTGATGAGTGGTTTGCATCTTGTGGTATGGCCTCGATATTTCTTCTCTCAAAGTCTTCTTTGAACGGTGGATTGTGATACCTTCGCCCTTTACTGTGGAGGTTGGCAAACCATTTTGTCTGGCAATTTAAAGATAAATTCATCCAAACTAATTTGGAGAAACTTCATCATGCAACAAGACAATGACCCAAAACAAACTGCCAACACAACAAAGGTCTTCATCATGGGGAAAAAGTGGAAGGACTAGCCAAGTCAATCAACGGACCTTGACCAAATAGAGCATGCCTTTTACCTCCTGAAGAGGAAACTAAAGGTAGAAACCCCCAGAAACAAACAAGACCTGAAAGAGGCTACAGTGAGGTGGATTTTTTTCGCCTGTGGTTCCGAGTCGGAGGTCACCCGGGAGAGCTCCGACGTCCGTCGGGCATGGGATGAATGAAGACTTCAAGACACTTGGCGTTTGGGCTAATTTTATTTATTGAACAAGCCTTAGTGTCATAAAAGCTGCTTACATTGCCAGAACAACGAAAAAGCCCCCGAAAACCCCTGGATCTAAGTTTATCAAGGTTTCCTTCTCTGGGCGTGGCATTAGCGCCTCCCTGGGTGCACCCGGAAGAATGGTGCTCCTCATGACCATATTTGGAGTGTTAAACTGGCCTCCATGTTGCGCTTTGGGGGCGTGAAATAACCCTTCCTGCCTGCTGGCATCTCTTAGTCTATAATGCAAAACAGTCCTCTTTGAAGACTGCGACGCCTGTTGTAAAACCCAGACAGGTTTTGGTCAGGGAGGAGCAGGAAACCCCAATAAACGTATAACTGGTTAAAGGACGTCCTTTGATGTAGAATTACAAAGAAAAGATAGTTGGTGTGAATACAGTTCTCCAACCATTTGTCCCTTGCAAAGGAACTCTGATTGTGTTACTTTTAAAATATACTCCAACAGTAAAGGCCTGTAAAAGCATTTCAAATTAATAATGCAATTCTCAGGTGAAGTCAATGGGTCACAGGCTTGATGCAGTTTGTATTTGTGTTTTATTTTATTTTTATGAGGGGTGTGACTTAATTTAAAAAAAAAAAAAACAATCTCGATTAATGTTATTTTAATCAGATAACAATATTTCTCAGCTGTAATAGGCTCTACCTCACCTGCAACCCTAATTAGGATAAGCAATATAGTAAATTGATGGATGGATGATCTTATTTATGTATTTTTCATCAAAGTAGTTGGTGAAAGCGAAAGTGAAAGCGATCCATAGTATTTCCTGCTATTGATGCAAAGCCAAATGCTTATTTACTACAGTCTCAATGTGGTGTGTGGGCGCGATCAGAAAATGTAATGAGTTTACACAAATAGAGTGCATCAACACCAAACAGATGTGCAGTACATACTGTACACACACACAACACTCATACATACTCACACTCCAGATATTCCATCCAGCGTGTAGAATCTGGCTTTGCTATGCTTGTTCGAGCCCTTTGTGTTTACGCACATAAATCTATGCACCATCGCTATAGTTTGTATGTGCCTGATTGCATTTGTGTGTGCGTGCATGCATGTGTATGTGCGCTGGCCCATAATCCTCCTCCTGTAGCAACTGCACCTACGTTGTTCCACTGTAATGTTTTTTTTAGCAGATGCTGTCTGCTGGGAATAGCACCGCTCCATCCTCAGTGTTTTTGCTGTTTTTTTTTTTTTCTTTTTTTTACAAACAAGCCATTTTGATAGATTGGGGTGCAAATCGTGCAGTGTGGGGGAACCATATTAGCTCAGAGACAGCTCTGTGCCTTCATCTGTTCCTAGGTTCTGCATTTACTCCCAATGTGTACTGTATATTGTACACCTTGTTCCAAATAGCTACACATACACATTGCTGTGAAAAGTATTGGCCCCCTCTTATATTTTTGCATAGATTCCCCACTGTAAGATCATCAAACATCCAAATATCGGACAAATATAACCCAAGTGAAGTTAAAATGCTGTTTTAAAATGATTTCCTTTAAGGGAAAAAAGAAATATTCAAAGTTACCTGGCCTTGTGTGGAAAAAGTAATTACCCCCCCTTGTTAAATCATGAATTAATTGTGACTAATCACCATTTTTAGTTAATTTTCACTGATCACACCATTACTTTTTCTACACAGGGTCAGGTAACTTTGAATAGTTTTTTTCCTCAATAAATGAAATCACCATTTAAAAACAGCATTTTTAGTTCACTTGGGTTATATTTGTCTGATATTTACATTTCTTTGATAATCTTACACATTAAAGTAGGGAAATTATGCACAAGCATCAGAATTTAAGAAGGGGGCCAATACTTTTTCAAGGCACTGTAGGATTTAAGTTAAATTAACATTCCAGTTTTAATTTTTCAGGTGAGGTTTTTGCACATTGTTTCTCCTGTCATATTGGGAATATACAAGGCCAGTACCGGTTCTAACAGGGCCACCACAACTTGGCTCTTGTAGTTGGTTGTTTTGCATGTTTTGCTATCTAGGGAAGTGTCACTATTCTGGCCGATGATTGAGTATCATTAACCTGATATCCGCAAAATATGTGTACAGAGCAGGCGGCACAGTTTTTTTTTTTTTTTAATTTTCCAATTCTCCATTTTGTGGCCAACCCAGACCTTTTCTCCATTAAATGTAATGATGGGCTCAGAATAAGGGGTAGCCTGTCCAGGTTGGTGTATCACTTCTTCTTTGTGCTTATTGTGAGGCGTAAGTCGCTGCATCGCATAAAAGACAGGTCGATGCTCGCCTCCATGTCCAGCTGTGTACCAACTGTCAGCAAAAGTCACGAATAGTGTCTTTTTGGATTTTGAGCCTTTGTTCCCAGCCTTTGTAAATTGAAGAATGTGCCATCATTACCTGGTACTTTATACCAACTCTAATGGCTGCCATCACGGAAGGCATCAGAATCATCTTTATTTGCCAAGTATGTCCAAAAAACACACAAGGAATTTGTCTCCGGTAGTTGGAGCCGCTCTAGTACGACAACAGACAGTCAATTGACAGAGAACACTTTTGAGACATAAAGACATTGACAAAAAAACAAAATAAAACAGTCACTGAGCAGTAAAGGGTTGCTAGTTATCTGGTAATGCTGGTACATTTTTTTTTTTTTTTTGACAATTGTGCAAAAAGATGCAGAGTCCTCTAGCACTTAGAGCAGTTCGAATGACTAATATTGCAATAGTCAGTATTGCCAAGAACATAATACTGAACGGAACAGGAGCCAGCACACAATCGTTCCCAGAAATGGTGCCAAGTACTTACCATCAGTATAACATCATGCCGTAATCCACTGTGTGTGTAGCAAATATATACAATTTGAGTTTAAATTTTTCCGTTAAACACTTGAACCTAAGTTTTCCGACAAAATTCTATTTTATTGAGATGCACGTGGATTTTAAGCTGATTCTGTCTCTGGTGTTGCAAGAATCGCTCGATTCAAGGACCCAACAAAGCAGTCATGCTTAAAGTTGTATTTTGATTCCCCAGAACCAATCTTATGAGGAGAAATGTTTGCAGACTATAAAGACTAACTTTCGAACAATTTTATTCACTGGTTAATGGTTACTGGTTACTCTGGATGGTCCTGCTGGTTTATCTGGATGGTTGGTGGGTGGCCTCCATGGCCTAATAGGGCTGTGATGTCAGCAAGGAGATGGTCGAGTGAATAATGGGAAGAGAGATGGTTGGCTCTTGCAAAGTGGCTCAATGTGTCAAAATGGCTTCTGAAAAATATGTGTATAGTGTTCCCCATCTATTTTGTTGTTCACCTACCGCATCCCGAGCTACATTTTGCAATCTGTCCTGCCTCACTCTTCACTCATACTGTACTCATTATTTACTCATATTCCACAACCGACAGTAACACTTGAAGCACATTCATTCAGCTCATCAAACATAGTTCACCTTTGCCGACTTTAAGCTGGTTATTAATACTCCAGTTGTAGTTGACAGTAAAACTAAACAAAGAAAATACATGCATTGTGTATTTCAATCCAACACATACAGTACTTCATTTTAATACATCGGCAGCTTAATGCTAGCACTTAATACAAAACCCTATTGACTGGTTAGCAAAAATTTGCATTTGACATCACGGGACGGATTTACTTTCAAATAAGGACTATTCGCACACAAACACTGTAGTAACACATACAGACAAGTAATATAACAATACATGCATATATTCTTCCTATTCAGTGAAAAACAAGTTATTTTTAATGAAGTTCATTCAAGACCTTCTTCTGGTTTGAGGCCTTCTGATGAAGTTATCTACACTCAACTGCCTTAAGAGGCCAAGGTGTGCACAGCAAGAACAGTTAACTCTCTCCAATATGACACACACAGAAACACACGCACACACGGTGACTGATGTAATAATGGCTCGACTCAGTGGGTGACTGATGTAATAATCGCGCGACACAAAGAGTTGATAATGTAATTAGTTGCCAGCACTTTGAATCATCAATTTAAATGGATTTTTCAGTTTTCAATTGATCTATGAATTTACGCCAATGTTTTGTTAAATGCATTAGTATTTCTATATCTGAGTGCATTAGTTTAAACAAGATGTGCGTACCTTAAGTTTGTCCCTTCAATGTAGCTGTAGCACTCCACCCCTTCCCTTTTCCCAAGTGTAATCTGTTGTTTTTGTTCGTTGCATTTGAAGAGCTATACTTTACTTCAAATGAAGGTGTGAAATTGTTTCCTTGTGAAGATTCTGGGTGAAGCTGGTAAGAGTGTGCCATTATCCACAGTGAAACGATTACTATGCCGATATGCGCATGAAAGGCCACTCTGCCAGGAAGAAGCCATTACACCAAAAGAAATTGATTGCAGTTTGCAAATGCACAAAGGGACAAACACCTTGATTTTTTGAGACATGTCCCATGGTCTGACAGAAAGAAAAAAAGATTAAAGTTTGCAAATGCACACAGAATATATGGATGAGGAAAGAACATGATGTAGAACGTCTGAAGCAACATCTCAAGACATCAGCCAGGAAGTTAAAGCTTGGGTACAAATGGGTCTTCCAAATGGACAATAACCCAACAAAAACCCAACAAAAGCCAAAATCTTTACAAAGTGGCTTTGATGTCAATACTATTGAAAATTTATGGACAGACCTGAAAAGGTATGTTCGAGCAAGGTGGTCTACAAACTTGTCTCCGTTATGCTAGTGCTGTCAGGAGGAATGGGCCAAAATTCCTGCCATATGTTGTGAGAGGCTTGTGGAAGGATATCCAAAATGTTTGACCCAAGTCATAGTTTAAAGGCTATGGTATGAAATACTCATGATATGTATTACCTTCTGACTTTGAAATACTGTAATTTCTTATGTATAATGCACATTTTCCCCAAATAAATTTGTCAAAAGTCAATAGAGTGCATTATACATAGAAATGGAAAACAAACTTTTGACATTTTATAAATGTATGCCGCCATCTAGAGGTTATGAAAAAGCTGTACACTTGCATTCCAAAATGCCACCGCCACCAAGAGGTTATGAGAGAGGTGTACATTTTCTTTCTAATATGCCACCACCACCTCGTGGTTATAAAAAAGGTATCGCCTACACTTTCATTCCAATATGACAGGGGTACGTATGACTGCATATACCGTGGGTATGGAAAGTATTCAGACCCCCTTAATCTTTTCACTCTTTGTTATATTGCAGCCGCTTTTCCTCACTAGGGTCGCGGGTGTGCTGGAGCCTATCCCAGCTATCATCGGGCAGGAGGCGGGGTACACCCTGAACTGGTTGCCGGCCAATCGCAGGGCACATACAAACAAACAACCATTCACACTCACAGTCACACCTACGGGCAATTTAGTCTTCAATTAATGCATGTTTTTGGGATGTGGGAGGAAACCGGAGTGCCCGGAGAAAATCCACGCAGGCACGGGGAGAACATACAGACGCCACACAGGTGGGGCCGGGGATTGAACCTGGGTCCTCAGAACTGTGAGGCTGACGCTCTAACCAGTCGTCCACCATGCCGCCATTTGCTAAAATCATTTGAGTTAATTTTTTTCCTCATTTATTGAAAAAGAAAAACTGAAATATCACACAAGTATAAGTATTCAGACCCTGTACTCAGTATTTAGTAGAAGCACCCTTTTGAGCTAATACAGCCATGAGTCCTTTTGGGAATGATGCAACAAGTTTTTCACACCTGGATTTGGGGATCCTCTGCCATTCCTCCTTGCAGATCCTCTCCAGTTCTGGCAGGTTGGATGGTGAACGTTGGTGGACAGCCATTTTCAGGTCTCTCCAGAGATCCTCAATTGGGTTTAAGTCAGGGCTCAGGCTGGCCCATTCAAGAACAGTCACGGAGTTGTTCTGAAGCCACTTCGTTATTTTAGCTGTGTGCTTATGGTCATTTTCTCCAGACATACTGCTTAGTCCTTCAGGTGTTTTTTTTAACAAATTCCATGCGGGCTTTCATGTGTCTTGCACTCAGGAGAGGCTTCTGTCGGGCCACTCTACGATTAAACCCCGACTGGTGGAGCGCTGCAGTGATGGTTGACTTTCTAGAATTTTCTCCCATCTCCTGACTGCATCTCTGGCGCTCAGCCACAATGATCTTTCGATTCTTCTTTACCTCTCTCACCAAGGCTCTTCTCTCCCGATTGCTCAGTTTGGCCGGAGGGCCAGTTCTAAGAAGGGTTCTGGTTGTCCCAAATGTCTTCCATTTAAGGATTATGGAGGCCACTTGTGTTCTTAGGAACCTTAAATGCAGCAGAAATTTTTTAGTAACGTTGGGCGGATCTGTGCCTTGCCACAATTTTGTTTCTGAGCTCTTCAGGCAGTTCCTTCGACCTCATGATTCTCATTTGCTCTGACATGCACTGTGAGCTGTAAGGTCTTATATAGACAGGTGTGTGGCTTTCATAATCCAGTCCAATCAGAATAATCAAACAAAGCTAGAATCCAATGAAGGTGGAGAACCATCTCAAGGATGATCAGAAGAAATGGACAGCACCCGAGTTCAATATATGAGGGTCTGAATATGCAATGCAAAGGGTCGGAATACTCATGGCTGTGTGATATTTCAGTTTTTGTTTTTTATAAAATCTGCAAAAAATTAAACTTATTTTTTTTTCTGTCAATATGGGGTGCTGTGTGTACATTGAGGGGAAAATGAATTTAAATGATTTTAGCTAATGGCTGCAATATAACAAAGAGTGAAAACTTTAAGGCGGTCTGAATACTTCCCGTACCCACTGTATGTACAGTTGTGCTCATAACTTTACATAACCTGGCAGAATTTTTTAAATATTGTTTTTTTTTTAAATGTGACTGATGACTGAAAAACAACCATCATGAATTTATTTATGGTTATGTTTTGTTTTGTTTCATGCTAATGCTTTTCTGAAATGCTTGACCGTTTAATTTGAATCCCATTAAAATAAAATTCAATGTTTTCTTTAAAGAATCGTACCCATCTTAAAAATTCTGCCTGGGTAATCAAACGTGAGTACAACTCTGTGTTTTCTAATTTACTAAATAAAAATAGGGCTGTGAATTTCAAAAGAAGAGGAAGTAAATAAAAAAAAAATACGTGTTCAAATAAAGTGCTCAATTTAAGAATAATTCTTTAAAAAAAACTAACAAAATACAGATAATACTTGGTTTTCATCATATAGGTAGAAGCAAAATCATGCATTGTAAAAATGCATAATACACATTGAATTTTGAGATCAACTTTGGGGGTGCATATTATACATGGGTGCGCATTATACACGATAAATTACGGTAATTAAAAAAAAATCCTCTCTTTGTGCTGGCATTCAGCACATAGAAATAATTTTCGTCATCCTAAAAAGGAAAGGTTTACTCTGATTTCATGTCAGACAGTGAGAATAAAAGTATTGTTAATGTATGTAGTGCATGTAAACATCTGGTTTCAACTCTAACTATTGATGAAAATGCAGTGAAAAGTCAATATGTTTATAGAGTAATGATCATGATTTATATTCTCTTGGCCTCTGATTGGCTGCTGGTAACATCACACATTGATGCTTCAGTTGTGATAGACATAAAAGGGAGTAAAAATTATGGTGTGCCTGAATCAACATGTGAAGTCAAATAAATGTGTGAGCAGCACAGACAAAATAACGAGCTCGTATATGTAGCTGTGTGTATTTATAGAAAAGTGACCCCTTCACTTGTTCTTAATGCTACAGTCAGTCATGTCGGGGGGGGTTGGCAGTCTCAGAAGTGATTTATCTCTATTCCTCTCAAGCTGTGTCAGACATTTTGTGGTGGGCGGAAATGTATGTTGTATATATCACCACATTAATAAGGACTCGACAATGCCGCCCTCAGCTGGGGCAAAATCGTGAGGGAAGCAAATTAATTTTGAAAAAAAGTTTCTCCCCTCCCCCTGCTGACCTCAAAGTAACTCCACTTTGTGGGCCATGGCCAAGTTCTTGAAAATCTTGTTTCACAGTCTGCTGCTTCCCTTGGGAGGAGGACAGGGCCACATATCATTGGGCCAGCCTACACAGGTCCACGGCTCATAGGGAGGACGATGTGCGTGCCACTGCAAATTTTCAGCAAAAAATGTGCCCATTCATGTAAAGAGGCATCAATATATTAAATCACACCAAGGGGACTGTGGAGGGTCTTTTTCCCACGAGGAGGTTGTAAACTTGCCGCAAGGCCTCTGCCTTACAAGTTGCCTTTACACATTTAGTTCACTTGCTCCAGTTGGCCCTAAAGAACAGTAGCGTAGCACAGAGTAAAAGTGTAACTGCAGTACGCTACATAAAAGCCAGAAAAAGAAGCGCAGAGTTGAAAAAAGTGACTTTGTGCTATTTAAACTGAGGAATTCCAGGGGCAGCATGAGAGCTGTATGTAGGGGTAGGTTCGCTTCATGGACATGGATGACGTTTTTCGCCTGTCGTCCTGCTCGTCTTCTTCTTTCCCCATCTCGATCGCTTTTCGTGTCACATCTCCGGACCTCAGCTGTATGTTACCTGAGATCGATGTTTGTAGGGAGAGTCAGGAAGTCGCGGCAGCTGGCTGGAAAGAACCTCTCCATGTCATGTCAGGTGTGTAGATGTTCATTTACTGCTCTCTAAAAATATTGTTTTGCATTTCTGTCGCATAAAATAGTCATACCATAATTACTGTGTAAACAAAAGCAATACAATTTTGCGTTTTACAACTACACTCCACCCATTGCTTGGCAAAATGCCTCATTTGCGTGCCGTCATTTCCTTCTACGTCATTTTCATTGCGCTTCCAACTGGGCCAGCGCGGGAAATAAATTGAGCATTCACTATGTATTAAAGAAAAAAAAAACTATTGAAGAATACAGCGAGATGTGAGAGGAGCTGACATGCGTAATCCACATTTTGTCCCCTCTAGTATTGGCTTGGGGTAAAATATTTTTTTAACAAGAAAAAGTTGTGGATTTCAGCTTTAAGAAGAAGAATAAAGTTAAGAAGAAGAATAAAGTTTTAGGTTTCGCTTTTCTGTTTGGCATCTTGACCCAACAGTGAAGTATCCTTACTGAACCATTTTAGAGGTTATGTTTGTTGAAAAACCTTTTGGTTCAAAATGGCATTTCACATATTATATGCACTTTTAATAAGAGCTCCCAGTGGGAACTTCCCACTGAGAAGTACAAACAAAAGTGACTCTGCCTGTTCCATTTTAAACACTATTTGTTCCAAATATTATTTTCCTTTGTCGGTCGTTTTCTGATATTTCTCCGTCTTTAACTTACACGCTCTCTCTCTCTCATTGTCTCTTTGTCTGATCTGTGCGCAGTCAGTGATTTCAGTAATTACCACCTGCGATGCAGATTTGATTGGTTGAAAGGGTAGCAGAACTTGCATGTGATTGGTCGGTACAGTTCATCTATCATAAAGCCTGAAATATCCGTGCATCCATTTTCTGAGCCGCTTCTCCTCACTAGGGTCGCGGGCGTGCTGGAACCTATCTCAGCTGTCATCGGGCAGGATGACAGCTGGGATAGGTTCTGCCAGCGGCTCGCTAGGTTGGGAGTGGTGCGCCCAGTGTAACCACAACAATGATAAAGTCCATTGTACAGTCCCCTCCAAAAGTATTGGAACACCTAGGTAAATTCCTTTTTTTGTTGTTGTATACTGAAGACATTTAGGTTTCAGATCAGAAGATGAATATGGGACAAAGGTTCAGAATTCCAGCTTTTGTTCAATGGTATTTACATCTAGATGTGTCAAAGAACTCAGGAGAGAGCACCTTTTTGTTTGAAGCCACCCACTTTTCAAGTGAGCAAAAGTATTGGAACGTGACTGATGGGTGTTTCTAGTTACTCAGGTGTTGCATACCAAAAACAAGCACTATCTAATGTTTAAGCAATCAATCTAAAAGGCAAGTGGTGCAGATGTTACTCTCCAGCATGTCCTGGGTCATACCCGGGGTCTCTTCGCGGTGGGACATGCCTGGAACATCTCACCAAGGAGGCGTCCAGGAGGCATCCTAATCAGATCAGATCCTAATCAGAAGTCCAATAACAGAGCATCGCTCAGGTTCTGATCAGGGTGGGGGTGGGTGGGTGCATCTCCTAATTACACCCTTCCAGGTCTCACTGTCATTGACTACGTGAGCATTGAAGTCCCCCAGCAGGAGCACTCTCCATCACTCCCTCCAAGGACTCAAAAAAGAATGGGTACTCTGAACAGGTGTTTGGTGCAAAGGCATAAAAAGTCAGGACTGGTCCCCCCAACCAGAGGCGGAGGGAGGCTACCCTCTTGTCCACCGGGGTAAACCCCAATGTACAGGTGCCGAGCCAGGGGGCAATAAGTATAGGCATACCAGCTTGGCGCCTCTCACCGAGGGCAGCTCCAGAGTGGAAGAGAGTCCAACCCTTCTTGAGACGACTGGTACCAGAACCCAACCTGTGTGTGGAGGTGAGCCCGACTATATGTAGTCAGAACCTTCGACCTCACACACCAGCTCGGGCTCCTTCCTTCCCAGAGAGGTGACGTCCCACGATTGGATTGCCAAGATCCTTGCCTTCGACTACCGCCCAGCTCACACTGCACCCGACCTCTATGGCCCCTCCTACAGGTGGTGAGCCCATGGGAAGGGGGACCCACGTTACCCTTTCGAGCTGTGCCCGGCTGGGCCCCATGAGTGCAGGCACAGCCACCAGGCGCTCGCCTTCGAGCCTCCTCCAGGCCTCGCTCCAGAGGGGGGTCCCGGTGACCCACATCCAGGCAAGGGAAAAGGTCTTCAAATATTTTATACATTATAGGGGTCTTTAGAGCCGTGCTTTGTCTGTTCCCTCACCTAGGACCTGTTTGCCATGGGTGACCCTGCCAGAGGGAAAAAGCCACAGACAACTTAGCTCCTAGGATCATTGGGACACACAAACCCTTCCACCACGATAAGGTGACAGCTCAAGGAGGGGGAATTAAGAGAGAGGGAGAAAAAAAGACAAATGGCTAAAGTGTGGTAGCATTTCATAGTGAAATGCAAGGCAAGCACCTGTTCGTTGAAACACTGACCTTTCTTTCCGCCGAGTATATCGCGGGACCAGAGAGATAGAGGTGACGTTAACATAGCGCAAATCAGTGAGCTTAATGTTAGTCTACTTTTACTAACATAACGTTAGCGCTCAAGTAGGTGAAAAATGTTGCAAATGTGGCCAGAGAGGAATGAGAGTAAAATCATGTGAGATGATATGAGGTGATCATCATGTACCCAAACAGAGGAGGGTTTTGGTGAAGGGAGATAAAGGAAATATTTTTCTCTCTTGAGGTTTCTTCATTTTAGTTTGAACAAATTAAACACTTCCAAAACTTGTTGGAGTTCCTAGTCAGCTGGTCTAAGGTCATAAATGCACAGCCATGAACCTAATGCATGAATATGTCACAAAATGCTAAAAAGCTAGCTGTTTAAGTGAAGATGCACGAAGGTTGTTAATGCTTTAAAAAAATAAAATAAAAAATGCCTCATCTTTTATGCGCAATGTGAATTCAAGAAATATAAATTGTTGGTTATATAAAAAAGGAAAACAATTAATCGTATGTTAAGTCAAAGGTCTTTTCTCTGTTGTATTCAAAATTGCCCTTTAACCAAGCAAAAATATAGTTTATCCAAATAATCGATTGATAGAATTTTCAGTAGGATACTCGAGTAAAAAGATATTCGTTAGCTGCAGCCCTACATTTAACTCCCCCAATATATTGGCATAAAATCATTGCTTCGGATCCCTGTGTGATTATGCTGCAAAAAAGTGCTCCTAAAAATTAAAAAGTTGCTCCTCAAATGAAACGATTAGGAAAACTGCTCCTCAAAGAAAAAAAATAAAAATATTTTGAGCCTTGTGTGTGTTGGTGAAGTGCTTCAGCGAATCATGATCCACTATAGGTACGAGCCCTGTCTTGGTGCTAGCCAGTCATAAGGACAGTAGGGCAGGTTATCGTTTCATAAATACTGTATACGCCAGCTTGCCGCTCTTGGCCGGCTTACGTGGTCTCATCACTGTTTCCCTCGCTCAGACACACAAAGGCAACATGCCAAGGTGACATTTGTCCCTCATAATGGAGTATTGAGATCAGTCAACAGGGGTTTCTGGAGCCTGTCTCCATAGCAACCTCAAGGGGCTACAGTGTGTTTGTACACCACATGACTGTTTTGACGCTGCAGAGGAATACAGTGAACCCCTCACTATTGGCGGGGACTTAGGCTGTTGCCGAATAGTTAAGGCTGCCCCAAAATGTTTATAGTTAGTTAGTGCTAGAGGACTCTGCATCTTTTTGCACAATTGTCAAAAAAAAAATGTACCGGCATTACCAGTAACGAGCAACCCTTTATTGCTCAGTGACAGTTTTTCTCAATGTCTTTATTTCTCAAAACTGTTGTCTGTCAATTGACTGTCTGTTGTCGTACTAGAGCGGCTCCAATTACTGGAGACAAATTCCTGTGTGTTTTTTGGACATACTTGGCAAATAAAGATGATTCTGATTCTGATAGTTACCTACATTAATACAATAGATCAGTGATTCTCAAAGTGTGGTACATGTACCAGCAGTGGGATGTAGGCTTCCTCTAGTGCACGGGTGTCAAACTCAAATTCACGGTGGGCCATAATGAAAAATTGGGACAACGTCGTGGGCCAAACTCAATATTTAATGAAAAATCACTCAGATGTGCATGTTTCGCTTCTCTGCAGAAATGTAGTGTTAAAGTTTATCATATGACGACAAACTTAAATTTTGCTTGAACACTTAATCTGGAATAAACAAACTTTAATATTATAAACACAAGAATTAAAATTTGCGATGAAAGACATCAGTGGTATGGAATATAAGCAGATCCTTTATTTGTACAAACTTTGGTCTTTTCATCACTTTGGTAGAGGTTAATCTTGGTGTGATCAGTCCATAAAACTTGGTTTCAAAAATGTTATGGGTCATCTCTGTACTTCTTTGCAAAATCCAATCTGGCCTTCCGATTCTTTTTGCTCATGAGTGTTTTGCATCTTATGGTATGGCCTGTATATTTCTTTTCTCTAAGTCTTCCAACAATGGATTGTGATTAAAAAAAAAAAAAAAAATCACTGAGATGTGCATATTTCACTTCTCTGCAGAAATGTAGTGTTAAACTTTATCATATTTGTTTGTTGTTTTGTATTTAAACAGATAACATGAATTCTTATGTCTCCATCTTCTATTTATCTATCTCCAACTGCCTTTCTTTTTGATGTAAATCTTTTTTCAAAGGCCAACAACAAAACAACCCCAAAAAATAAGAATGTTCTTCAATACAAATCCAAACTTCAAACTATTAATAGTCCCTGCCTAGGAGTTGATAAAGGACATAAAAATGTTTTTTATTTCAATTCTGTTATATTCTTTGTTACAGCCACATTGCTCCGCACATGAAAAACAGGTCTGTCTTTTACTTTGGTGAACAGACATTCTGCCTCCCACCAGTCTTGGAAGTTAACCCCTATTTAAGCAGAATGTTAATATTGGAACTGTGCATAATGCTACAGTCACATACAATAAGAGTAAATATGCTTTTAGGAGTAAAACCTCTTTCTCATTTGTGATAAACACGTAGGCCTACTAGGCTTCGTTATTTTAATGTTCAAAGCCCCTTTCTTTTCACATAAACCGGATGCTTATAATGGGTAATAGCTTAGAACTATGGTGATGAAGAGCAAGGTGACAGCACACATGAAGGATCGTGGAGAAACATCAGGCGCTAATGCAGCACTCGAAGTGCTGGCTGTCAGCTCTGGTCTGCACCACCGCCTGGATTTTTCTCTGCGACTGCTGTAAAGGCTTTTTACAGGTAGCATGTAATGCTGGCAGTGTTACTACCCTTCCTTGCCTTCATATTGTTGTGTTTATTCACTTGTATTTTATGCATTGCATAGACCAGAGGTTCTCGAACTTTTTGAATTCATGTGGCCCCTTACCATTGAGTTCTATTTTTATTTTTATTTTTTAAAGGACCTCTGATAATCGTAATGCCAATCAAACCTACCTTAATATTCCTGACCTATTTAATAGAAAGGGCAACATGGCTGCGAAAGAGAGGAAGCACAGTCTGTGTTTCCAGCCTGTGTATTTTACGGCTTTATGACCATTCTATCGACATTTATAAAAAAATAAAAAAATAAATAAATAAAAAAGCACAAACAAATGTCATCATTTTCACATTTTCCGTGAAACAAAAAGTAGCCCGGTGAAAGGCAATCACAGGGTCAGTGTTGTTGAACATTGCCGAAGAACACTGTGCCCATCTGTGTTGTTTTTGGCAGATGTCTTTTAGATGAAAATGTATCCATCCATCATTTTCTCCCGCTTATCGGGAGTCGGGTCATTGGGGCAGAGGTTTTATCAAGGAAGCCCAGACTTCCCTCTCTCCAGCCACATTGTCCAGCTCTTCTGGGGGGATCCGAGGCGTTGCCAGGCCAGCTGAATGACATAGTTCCTCCGTGTCCTGCCTCGTCCCTGGGGCCTCCTCCAGAGTTGTCCAGGAGACATCCTATTCAGATGCCAAGCCATCTTATTTTGCTCATCTCAATGCAGAGGACCAGTGGCTCGACTCTGAGCCTCTCACATATGACTGAGCTTCTCACCCTATCTCTAAGAGACCCTGGACACCCTGCGGAGGAAACTCATTTTGGACGCTTGGATCTCTGATCATGTTATTTTTGTCACAACCCACAGCTTGTGAGCATAGGTGAGGGTAGCAACGTTGTCGGGTAAATTGAGAGCTTTGCCTTTCGGACAGACCGATAGACAGTCCGCATAACTGCAGATGCTGCACCGTCTGTCGATCTCCCGCTCCATTTTTCCCCTCAGTCATTAACAAGAGCCTAAGATACTTGGACTCCTCCATTTGGGCCAGGATCTCATCCCCAACCTGGAGAAGGCACTCCACCCTTTTCTGACTGAGTACGATGGTCTCAGATTTGGAGGTGCTGATTCCCATCCTAACCGTGTCACACTCGGCTGCGAACTGCTCCAGTGAGAGTTGGTTGGAGATCGGGGCTTAATAAAGCCAACAGAACTACATCTGCAAAAAGCAGAGATGCAATACTGAGGCCACCAAACCAGACCCTCTCAATGCCTAAGCTGTGCCTAGAAATTCTGTCCATGAAGGTTATGAACAAAATTGGTGACAAAAAGCAGCCCTCGGTGAAGTCCAACCTTCACTGGAAATTAATCCGACTTACTGCTGGCAATGCAGACCAAACTCTAACACTGGTCGTACAGGGACCAAACAGTCTGTGTTAGGGGTCTGGTACCCCATACTCCAGGAGCACCCTCCACAGGACTCCCAAGGGACATGATTGAAGTGTGGTCCAAGTCCACAAAGCACATGTAGACTGGTTGGGCGAACTTCCATGCACCCTCCAAAATTCTGCTAAGAGTTTAGAGCTGGTCTACTGTTTCACTGCCAGGACAAAACACACACTGATGCTGCTGAATCTGAGATTTGACTTCCTGACGGACCCTCCTCTCCAGCACCCCTGAATAGACTTTGCCAGAGAGGCTGAGGAGTGTGACCCCCCTGTAGTTGGAACACAATCCGTCAATCCAGAGATACTGTCCCTCCACGCAATGTTGCAGAGGCGTCTCAACCAGGGCACCCCACAACATCTAGAGCCTTTAGGAACACCAAGCGATCTCATCCAACCCCGGGGCTATGCAAACAAGGAGCATTGCCACCATGACGGTCACCTATACCCTTACGGCCACAGCTCCGGTCAGCCGCATCAACAATGGAGATGTGAAAAATGTCCCACTCGGACTCAATGTCCCCCACTTCCCCCAGGATGTGGTCCAAGTTCTGCCGGAGGTGGGAGTTGAAAAGCCTTCTGACAAGGGACTCTGCCAGACCTTCCCAACAGACTCTCACAAAATCTTTGGGTTTGCCAGTTAGGACTGGCATTTCCCCCCACCATCAGAGCCAACACACCACCAGATGGTGATCGGTTGACAGCTCCGCCTCTCTCTTCACCTGTGTGACCAAGACATGGGGCCACAATTCAATTGACACAACCACAAAGTTGATTATCGAACTGCAGCCTAGGGTGTCCTGGTGCCAAGTAGACTTCTCACTCACTCATCGAGTATGTCATCGAGTATGTTTCGCACAGCAGCTCGGGCTTCTTCATGCCAGAAAGATGACATTTCAGATCTGTAGAGCCAGCTTCTGTAGCTGGGGGTTGGACAGCCAAAGACCCTGCCTTTCCATGAAACCCTGGTTGGACTGCCAAAGACCTCCCCCTTTCCATGAAACCAATCCCCTTGGCCCCTCCCTTCGCACAGGTGGTTAGCCCATGGAAAGGGGCACCCAGGTTGCCTCTTCGGGTTGTGCTGGGCCGGGCCCCATGGGTGCAGAACCGGCCACCAGTCACTCGCCATCGTGTCCAACCTGCGGGCCTAGCTCCAGAGGGGGACATGGACTCACATCCAGGCGAGGGAAAACATGATCCAAAATTAGTACTAGCCTAGCTTTTTCTGGTCCCTCACCTAGGACCTGTTTGTGATGGGACACCGCGCCAGGGGTGTAAAGCCCCAGACAACTGGGTTAGGATCATTGGGACACACAAGCCCCTTTACCCTGAAAAGGTGGCGTCTCATTGAGGGGCGTTTTAGTCTAGTTTTAGGAAAGAAAAAACAAAATAGTCTTAATTTTGGTCAATAGGTATTGGGAATTGTGATCAAGGTTGGAATGCTGCATCAAGTGTTGCAATTCATAAAACAACAGTTTAACCTTAACACTTATGCATTACAACAAGATTCCTTACGGGATTGATAGCTTTAGCCTAAACCTTCCCATTGACGGAGATGCAGTGCTTCCATGCTGTACTTCATAGCTGTTGGGCAGAAATGGTTTATCTCGATACTTGACCTGAAAAATTTAATGAATGTATGCCCTAATTCATCCAACAAGAGTCCCACATAAAAGATGTGAAAATAGCCAGTCAACAAGTTCAAGACATTGTGAACTTGTAGATCAGGTATTTTCACCAATAATTATAATAACAAATGAATGATTTTAGGCATACAAGATCTGAATGATTTTTGTCAGACTTCTATGGGCTGCCCAACCAGTTATTAGGTTTAGGGGGCCATTAATTTTTCAAAGTTAGCTTTTGAATAATTATTTTTTAAATAAATAAAATCACCAAATAAAATCTATTTTATATTTACTTGGGTTATCTTCATCTCATATTTTCATTTGTTTGATGATCCTAAATATTAAAGTAGGGAAACTATGCAAAAAAAAAAAAAAAAAAAATTGAAAAGGGGGCCAATACTATTTCACAGCACTGTATGTGCTTCCAACTAGCTGCAATAGTTGAGAAAAGAGCGTGGAGTGAAAACTGGATTGTATTTCCATCCTTGGAGACAGCACTTTATCACCTAGCCACCAAATTAGTAAAGTGAATTTATCAGGCCACTGCATTACAGTTGGTTATTTTTTGACATTTTGGGAAAAAGAATATCACACCGAATTTACTATCTTTGGCCAACATTTGCTTTAAAAGGGAGTCACAATTTTAATTTGAGCACATAATACCAGAAACTTGATCCTGCGGCTACCCTCATCCCCGACAAGGAGCAGGGGAACTTCAAAACAAGGACCGTAAATCGAGCTTTTGAAGTCAGCTCACATGGTCACCCAATTAGGACGTATCATCCAGATTCCTGTCCAAGCTCACACAGGAGAACCAGGCTGACTTTTACCCGTGAATCAGTGCTGAATCCGAACTGAAGTCCTTAAAGTGCTCTGCAGCACTTGTGATGAATTGCTAATTGGAAGATTTGAAAGCACAAGCTTGGCAGAATAAAGTGACTGCTAATTTTAGTGCGTGTGTCAGAGTAAATGGCTCGCGGTGTGAAAAGAATAATTACCGTGTCCACATTGCTCCACATTATGGCTCTCCCACACAGTTTTGCCTTTCTCGCCCTTCTGTTTGTGTCATTAGTGCTGTGTACTGCAGATGTGCTGTTGAGGTTGTGTGTGTTGCTGAAATTCATGCATTGATTTGTTATATATATATATATATATATATATATATATATATATATATATATATATATATATATGATAGTCATAAGTTATTGTTTGTGTCTGGGGATTTCTCCTTCAGTCTCCTCTTGAGGAGGTAAAATGCATGCGCCATTGGGTTAAGGTCAGGTGATTGACTTGGCCAGTCTAAGACCTTTCACTTTTCCCCCCTGATGAAGTCCCTTGTGTTGGCAGTGTGTTTTGGGTCATTGTCTTGATGCATGATGAAACTCCCGATTAGTTTAGATGCATTTTTCTGTAATTTGCCAGACTAAATGGTTTTGTAGACTTAATTCGTTACATCATCAATAAAGACTAGTGAGCCCGTTCCAGAAGCAGTCATGCAAGCCCAAGCAATGACATTACCTCCACCATGCTTCACAGATGAGCTTGTGTGTTTTGAAATGTAAGCAGATCCTTTATTTGTACACACTTTGGTCTTTCCATCACTTTGGTAGAGGTTAATCTTGGTCTGATCAGTCCATAAAACTTTGTTTCAAAAATGTTATGGCTCATCGCTGTACTTCTTTGCAAAATCCAATCTGGCCTTCCGATTCTTTTTGCTGATGAGTGGTTGGCATCTTATGGTATGGCCTGTATATTTCTTCTCTCTAAGTCTTCCAACAGTGGATTGTGATACCTTCACCCCGTGTCCTGTGGAGGTTGGCAGTGATGTCACTAACTGTTGTCTTTGGGTGTTTCTTCACAGCTCTCACAATGTTTCTGTCATCAACTGCTGTTGATATCCTTGGCCGACCTGTTCCATGCCTGTTGCTCAGTACACCAGTGGTTTCTTTTTCGGGAAATTCCAAGTTGTTGTACTGGCTATGCCCAATGTTGGTGCAATAGCTCTGATAGATTTTCCCTCTTCTCTCAGCTTCAAAATGGTTTGCTTTTCTCCCATAGACAGCTCTTTGGTCTTTATGTTTGCTTCACAGCAAATGCATTTTTCACAGGTGAAACCGAAAGCCAAAAACAAGCACTATCTAATGTTTAAGTCATCAATCTAAAAGGCAACACCTGAGCGACAAGAAACACCCATCAGTTACATGTCCCAATACTTCTGCTCACTTGAAAAGTGGGTGGGTTCACAGAAAAGGTGCTCTGTACTGAGCTGTTTCACCGATACAGTCCCCTCCAAAAGTATTGGAATGGCAAGGTCAATTCCTTTGTTTTTATTGTATACTGAATACATTTGGGTTTCAGATCAAAAGATGTATATGAGACAAAAGTTCAGAATTCCAGCTTTGGTATTTACATCTAGATGTGTTAAACAAGTCAGGACAGAGAACCTTTGTTTGAAGCCACCCACTTTTCAAGTGAGCAAAAGTATTGAAACAGACATGATTAAATTAACTTAAAGTAAATAAGTTTGGATGCATTTTTTTTTCTGATTAGTTTGGATGCATTTTTCTGTAAACTGCCAGACCAAATGGTTTTGTAGACTTCAGAATTCATTCATTCATAGAAAGACGAGTGAGCCCGTTTCAGAAGCAGCCATGAAAGACCAAGCCTTGACATTACCTCCACCATGCTTCACAGATGAGCTTGTATGTTTTGGATCATAAGCAGATCCTTTTTTTTCCACCATACTTGGGCCTTTCCATCATTTGGTAGAGGTTAATCTTGGTCTCATTAGCCCAGAAAACCTTGTTCCAAAACTTTGTGGGTCATCTCCTCTTTGCAAAATCCAATCTGGCCTACCGATTTTTTTCTTTTTGCAGATGAGTGGTTTGCATCATCCATATTGCACAGTGGATTGTATTACCTTCACCCCTTCCCTGTGGAGTTCAGCAAACCACTTTGTCTGGCAATTTAAAATGCATCAAAACTAATTGGTAAGAGGTAAATACCAAGAAATAAAAGCTGGAATTCTGAACTTTTTTCTCATATTTTGAGATATATATATATATATGTATGTGTATGTATATATATATATATATATATATATATATATGTATGTATGTATAGTATATATACGTATATATGTATGACTTCATGTTTTGAGCATATGGATAGCAGTAAATCGATGGTGCGCATTATACAGGTATGTGCCAAAAAATTTGAATATCGAGGGAAACTCCATTTATTTCAATAATTTGTTTCAAAAAGTGAAACTTTTGTTATATTAGTTCACCACACACATTGAAATATTTCAAGCCTTTATTTGTTTCAATTTTGATGATTATGGCAGAAAATAAATCCAGTATTTGAAAAAATTAGAATATCATGACAAAGTTCCTGTTTCCCAGTCTTGTCAGCTAATAATGCAAAACACCTGTAGATGTTTTCCTCAGCCTTTAAATGGTCTCAGTCTGGCTTAGTAGGCTTCAGAATCATGGGGAAGACTTGACTTGACAGCATTGACAACCTCCATAAGGAGAAAAGGTCTCAAAAATAAATTGTAAAAGAAGCTGGATGCTCACAGAGCGCTGTATCAAAGTACATCAACAGAGTTTTAAGAAGAAGGAAAATGTGGCTGGAATGTGTGTACAAGTGACAGGGATGACCGCAGCCTTGAGAGGATTGTCAAGCAACAGCGATTCAGAAATCTGGGGGAGCTTCATAAGGAGTGGACTGAGGCTGGTGTCAGTGCATCAAGAACCACCACATACAGATGTCTGCATGACATGGGCTACGGCTGTACACTCTCCTGAACTAAGAACAACATCAGAAGCATCTGAGAAAAAAAGTACTGGTCTGTTGCACAGTGGTCCCAAGTCCTCTTTTTAGATGAAAGTAAATTTTGCATTTCATTTGGAAATCAAGGTCCCAGAGTCTGGAGGAAAACTGGGGAAGAGTAAAAGTCAAGCTGCTTAATTAAGTCCAGTGTTCAGTTTCCAGTCAGAAATGCTTTGGAGAGTACCATGTCATTTGCTGGTGTGGGTCCAATGTCTTTTATCAATTCCAGAGTCAACCCAACTGTCTAACACTTCATGCTTCCCGCTGCCAACGAGCTTTTTGGAGAAATGATTTTATTTTCCAGCAGTATTTAGCACCTGCCCACAAAGCCACAACTACCAATACATGGTTTAATAGCCATGGAATAATTGTACTAGATTAGCCAGCAAACCCACCTGACTTGAACCCCATTGTAAATTTAGAGGGTATTGTTAAGAGGAAGATGAGAAACCCTGAAATGCAGATGATCTGAAGGCCAATATCAAAGCAACCTGGGCTACAATAACACCTGAATTGTGCCAAAGCCTGATCACCTCCATGCCACGCCACCTTGATGCTGTAATTAATGCAAAAGGAGGCCCAACAAAGTACTGAGGGCATATTACTTTAATACACTTTTCAGATGGCCAACATTTCTGTTTTTAAGATCCTTTTTTTGTTGGTCACATGATATATTCTAATTTTGTGAAGTACTGGATTTTTTTATTTTTTTGTATTTCATAATCATCAAAATTTAAACAAAGGCTTGAATTATTTCACGTTGTATATGGTGAACTAATGGGACATACAAGTTTTACTCTTTGAAACAAATTGAAATAAATTGACTTTTCCTCGCTATTCAACATTTTTGGCACATAACTGTGCATTGATCGAAGGGTTTTCCTGATTTTTTTTTTTGGGGGGGGGGTCAATTTCGGAAGTGCGTATGATGCTCAAGAAATTACAGTAATTCCTCATTTCATTTGTTTTCCTTTATTTTTTCAAGACCAGTTTTTTGCAGCGTAGCAATGTTTTATTTCTGTGTTTGTATTGAACAGTTTGTTATAGTATTGTTGCACTGCATCACATTCAGGACTTCATCTACTTCACATTTCTTTTTCACTTAATGTCCTCAGCCAGTGACCCCCCCCACACACACACACGTGTGGCTCATTCCCGGTGGCTAAGTCATTCCACCTTCCACCCCTTCATCCACAGCCTCAATGCTAATAGACTGCCCCGGGCCCCAGCCATGTGTGTATGCTGAATACAACCAAGAAAGTGATACGCAGTCAAAGAACCATGCCGGTTTCTGCCGACTTGATTTCTCTTTCTCCACCGAGGCTCGCCACCCATCCAACGTCACCCTGTACATTAAGACAGAGCTAAATAGCAAGCCTGGTCTTTAACACCCTCAGTGCGGTTGTGAAAAATGGAGCACGGAGACATAATGCTGCTCAAGTCAAACAGTCAACGGGGGCCCCTTAAATTGCTTCCAACCCCCTGAACAAATCTGATGGAGAGGCTATGAATAACTCAAGGAGTGCTCGTCTGCCATGATTCCCTGTCTCTCCTCTTCTCCTGAGAAGTCAAAACCTCTGCATCAACTTGAATTACCTCACCATGTGCCACCTTTTCAGCTCTCATTTAATATTTGAAACACGCCGGCCTTGAGAGTGCTGTTTTTCTATCGACTCACTGTGGATAAACGTCAGCCTGCTATCACACAGATGCAAAATGGAAGAAAAATTTGACAAAGTGATTTCTGTTCTTAATGTGTTGTACACTTTTGTGGCTAGATGAGTATTGACTGCTATAGACGTTAGAGCAAGGCTATGGATAGTTTGGGAGAATCAATGCGTGGTATCAATGTCTTCTCTCCTGTGTTGTCTTCTGCGGAGCATCTGTTTTTTTTTAATGGGCTGCAGCACCAGAACTTTTCTATAGGTGTTTTATAGTTGTGAAGGAGTTACATGGTGGCTTCCAAACACATCTGATTCTGCCATGTGTCACGTTATCATCATCGTGTGACAAAGAGGACAGGGGGGATGTGTCCATCGCATTTGCCATATGCAACACAGATCTGCTACACCAAATGACAAGTGCTTTTCAGCTGATTGGTGATAAAGGGCTACCTCCCCAACTATATCATTATTGATAGTTGTTTATCATGACGTTATTGAATGATATTACACCAGAGGTGGGAACAAGTCATTGCTTTATAAGTCTCAAGTCCCGAGTCGTCTCAAGTGGAGACATGCAAGTCCCGACTGGTCCTACACTTTGGGTTTCGAGTCCTTTCAAGTCATTTTACCACCCATCAATCCATCTATTTTCTGTACCGCTTATCCTCACTAGGGTCGCGGGCGTGCTGTAAACTATCCCAGCTATCTTCGGGCGTGAGGCAGGGTACACCCTGAACTGGTCGCCAGCCAATCATAGGGCACATATAAACAAACAACCATTAACACTCACAGTCACAACTACAGGCAATTTAGAGTCTTCAGTCAACCTACAATGCATGTTTTGGGGATGTGGGAAGAAAACCCACACAGCCACAGGGAGAACATGCATACTCCACACAAACGAGGCTGGGATTTGAACCCCGGGCCTCAGAACTGTGAGGCAGATGTGCAGTCGCCTACCGTGCTGCTGCTCATTTTACCAACAAAATGAAAATATTTTAATATATTTGTTTATTATGTACATATTATATACTGCCTTTATATACAACCCTTATTCCAATGAAGTTGGGACGTTGTGTGAAACATAAATAAAAACAGATTACAATGATTTGCAAATCATGTTCAACTTATATTTAATTGAATACACTACAAAGACAAGATATTTAATGTTCAAACTGATAAATTTGATTGTTTTTAGCAAATAATAATGAACTTTGAATTTTATGGCTGCAACACATTTAAAAAAAGCTGGCACAGTTGGCAAAAAAGACTGTGAAAGTTGAGGAATGCTCATCAAACACCTGTTTGGAACATCCCATAGGTGAACAGGCTAATTGGGAACAGGTGGGTCCCATGATTGGGTATAAAAGGAGCTTCCCTGAATTGCTCAGTCATTCACAACCAAAGATGGAGCGAGGTTCACCTCTTTGTTCGTGAGAAACTAGTCGAACAGTTTAAGGACAATATTCCTCAACATACAATTGCAAGGAATTTAGGGATTTCATCATGTACGGACCATAATATCATCAAAAGGTTCAGAGAATCTGGAGAAATCACTACATGTAAGCGGCAAGGCCGAAAACCAACATTGAATGCCCCTGACCTTCGATCGCTCAGGACCCTGGATTGTTGAACAGCTGAAGCTGTACATCAAGCAAGGATGGGAAAGAATTCCACATACAAAGCTTCAACAATTAGTGTCCTCAGTGCCCAAACGGTCATTGAATGTTGTTAAAAGAAAAGGTGATGTAACACAGTGGTAAACATGACCCTGTCCCAGCTTTTTTGGAACGTTTTGCAGCCATAAAATTCTAAGTTAATGATTATTTGCTAAAAACAATCAGTTAATCAGTTTGAACATTAAATATATTGTCTTTGTAGGGTATTCAATTAAATATAGGTTGAACATGATTTTCAAATCATTGTATTCTGTTTTTTATTTGTTTAACACAATGTCCCAACTTCATTGGAATTGGGGTTGTATTTAATATATTTTAAAATCCATATCTATTGATCAAAACAAATTTGATAAGTGCATTGAACCTCTTCTAATAAAACTGGAGGCCGCTAAAAAAATTTACACCTTCAAAACCAATCATCAAGGGGCGGGGGGCAGTGGTGGGGGTCTTAGTTTATTGCTCCTTCAAAGCTAAGAATTTGCATCCAGTAGTGCTGCAGTGAGTAATCGATTATTCTACTGACAATTCTACTGGAATAATTTAAGCATAAGGACAAAATATATTTTTGCTTGGTTAAAGAGCAATTATGAATACACGAGAAAATGAGACATTCACCTAATAATGAACGACCAATTGGTTACCTCTTTTAGATAATCAAGTATTTGTCTTAAATTCACATGACGCAACCGGACTGTAATATAAAGGAAGCCCAGACAGCGCATGGCCGGCCCACCGTGTAACTATTTGCGTGATTGCTCACAAAGCTAGCTACTAATGCTGACGTAAACAAGCATACGTGACGTCAAGCTGCGTGATTCCCACAATGCGATGTATGTGGTTCATGGAAAGTTTATTTATTATTTAAATTAAACCATCACTTTAGATAGTATGTAAAAGAATGACCTCTTGGTCAATTCCTCTACCAGGGTGTCCCCAACAGGACGTGAACTGTTAAAAGATGATGAGAATTAATTACTAACAATAATGGTGTGGGACCTGTCGACCTAATATTTAATCATTCAGATCTTCAGCATTTTGTTGACACATTATAAATTACTATCGTAAAGTAGTAAGTTGGATATACAGCTGCAGATAGAGAACGCAACAAAGTATTGTTTTTTCTGTGCTTTGGTCAAAGTAGCAGGTCTTTTGAAGTCAATGGTTTCAAGTCCAAGTCGAGTTGCAAGTCTTTTAACATATTGTCGAGTCAAAAGTAATCAAATTCATGACTCGACTCTCACTCGAGTCCAAGTCATGTGAAACGAGTCCACACCTCTGGAATACACCCAATATGTACATCCATCCATCCATCCATTTTCTGAGCCGCTTCTCCTCACTAGGGTCGCAGGCGTGCTGGAGCCTATCCCAGCTATCATCGGGCAGAAGGCGGGGTACACCCTAAACTAGTTGCCAGCCAATCGCAGGGCACATACAAACAAACAACCATTCGCACTCACATTCACACCTATGGGTAATTTAGAGTCTCAATTCATGCATGTTTTTGGGATGTGGGAGGAAACCGGAGTGCCTAGAGCAAACCCGTGCAGGCACGGGGGGAACATGCAAACTCCCCAATATGTACAGTGTAATAAAAATATTTTGATATGCTTAATATCTATCTTAATAATTCTATTGCACATTGAAATTTGACAGAAATGTATGGCATTAAATTAATGACAATTTAAATGTGCGAAAAATATAGTGTCATATTCTACAGAGATGATCTTGACGGATCATAAAAACCCGACAGACAAATAAGACAACGGTGAGTGTTCATTAATGCGGGTAACATAGCCATGTGTTGCGGAGGCGGCATGTGCTTTTGTACATGCACTTGCTTGCGTGGGCGTGACAGTTTATCCTTTCCAGTTTCATGAGACAAAAGAGATGCATCGGTAAGCTGACATAATTAAGCAATTGTAGATTGCCTCTTTTTGTAATAGAGATTTTGCGCGCTTTTTTGTGTCATGTTTGGCAAAGCAGTTTTTTTCCAAAGGAGAATGGCCTTGTTGCATCTGCTATCTTTTCCCGCGTGACTTCTTTTGCGCGTTCTTTGGCTTCAGCCTTCACGCCGAGCGGGCCTTTAAATACCCTGCGACGCGACATACCACTTAGCGCTCAGAATCCCTGTCGCTGCTGTTACGCAAGTACCGCCCACCCTCCCACACGAACACATTTTTAAACTGTGTTATGAAAGGGTCTTTCCCTGAGTGTTGGAGTGTGACATCTCTGCTTGTTTGCTGTGGCCGCTAATTCTCGGAGCACTCAGATCAGTTGTGGCGGTTGACTTGTCGACTCAAAATCAATATATGACATGAGTGTGTAACAAATACAGTTGGTACAAGTCCAAAATTGCCAAAGAGATCAAGAACAGGTTGGGTATTTCTGACTGCAGAGACCATCCTAACCAAAACTGGAAAAAAACTATCAAGTAGGAGTGTAACGGCAGAAATCAAGGTTTGGTGCGTACCTTGGTTTTAAGGTCACAGTTTAGTTCACATTGGGTACAGTAAGGGGACAAAATGCAAAACATAACATTGCATGTTTTGAAATAAAATTAGTTCTGTTTCAAATGACAAAAAAAACCAGCAAGCACGTAGCAGTAAATTTTACAATAAATGAAAGAGCACAAATAAAATATACAATGTGCCTAACCCCCCCCCCACCCACACCACCACCCCACCACCCCCACACTAAATCAACACAAAGGGGAGAGGTATTTAATTTACTCTCATGATAGGTTAAAGCTAGCTAACCTTGCGGCAATGACTCATATTGTGATCAAGAAAAACAGTGTTTCTTTTTTCAAAAAGAGTGCAGGTAGAGAATGAAATTGACAATTTTATTTGTCGTAGAAATCTAATCGCCAAGATTGTGATGAGCCAGTCCCTTTTACGCTGTTTAAGTACGTGCCCAGTTGGCACAGGGTGTTTGCACCTCTTGCTGTGGATTAGAATTTTTTTTTTTAAATTTCCCCATTTTTGACCTAATGATTTTGTGATCTGAATGATTAGTGTGTGTGGACTACAGCCTCTCGTTATTATAAGTAAGTTATGATGATGTGATCCAAATCATTAGACACAAGCTGTTTATACTTCTCGTTGCGGCAGTACGTCTGCAGTTTTTCGCCTGTGTTATCAATTTCACAATTAATAATTTCTGACATTATGTTGTGATCCAAAACAATATTGCCAATGTATAGTTGTTATTTTTCATTAATTATGCATTTGGAATAAATACAGTTATTGTATTATTTTAGTCCCATTGCCATGTGATCACTTGTATTAGGCTTAACTGTTTTGATGAATATTCTTTGGCCACATTCAGTTAAAATACTTTAATATCGAACATGCTCGTGCTGTGAATCAGAGCTGCTTTTATTGAAAACACGAGAACCTCCTTATAAACTAACTAAAGTCATGAAAATCGATTATTTTCTATGCACCCCCAAATGGTCAAGCCCCCCCATAGCCCCAGGAAAAAAAAAATCTTGGAGCCATGTCTGCTACTCCTGATGGTTTGGGTGGTCGACACCACACTGGTAGTCTGCCATCTGTGATCTCCTCGTCGACTGCTTCCTACTTATAAAGTGCCATGCGAGTGACCTTCACTTCTGCTTTTCTAAAATTGTACACCTTTTATATCCACTTCTTGCATATGCCAGGCTTTTTTCCTTACAATTGTAGTGATCCCTGCCTATTTGCGGTCCTCTATAAAAAGTTAGCTATTTGCATTTTTTTTTCTTCCTGCGGAACCTACTGTATGATTAGCTCATCACTGAAAACTTTACCATTGAGGAATTGTGGCATATTTTTGGGCTGTTTCTGTAACGCTAACGTGTCACATAATTCCTCCAAAACCACTAGCTAATAGGAACGTAGTGCTGGGCTATATGGCCTAAATTTTATATCACAATTTTTTGATGACTTGATAATTATTGTATTAAAGTTTGTAAACGTATAAAACCGGGCCAGACCGGTTAATTAATTATGGTGTAATGATTCATTCATTATAGCAATGTATCGATTTATATTCCTACGATCCAACTGGATCGATCTGTGCTTTCCAAGTTAGCCTTCCGCACGTAACGATATCGATTTAAATCGTTTTAAAATGTAATCAATCGATTGTATCGATACTAGGAAATAACGCACGGGGTTTACGCACGCCAGGCTTTATGTGGAGGTGTATATGTGTTGTATTTCCAAGTGAAACACATTTATTCCTTTGACTTCCCTTCATTTTTCACTTAGCACACGGCAGTTAGCATTGTCAAGACTACTTTTGTCTTTGTCCTCTCTTCTTCTTTTCCTTTTTCTACGCCCCACGTCTGGTCACTCTTTTTCGTAGTGGCCCTAGTGGTTGGATGAGACACCACCGTATGTGTCTGTGTTATTTTTTTAAGCACTTATTGAAGTTTAAGAAGTCCCTCTTGTCTGGTGGAGGGCAGATGAGGAGGAGGCTAGCAAGAAATTATCATTAAGGATGCGCGTGTTTGACTTATGGCAAAGCCTTTCAAGCTAGTTAGTTCAGCTTAGCTTGCAAGCCGCTAACAACGATAACAAAGTACCCTCGAGGGGAAACTCAGGCGAACAAGACGAGAACCAGCGAAAATGTCAACTACTGGATGCTGTTTCAGGCTCGCGTTTGTGTTACAAAGAGCAGGTTTGTTTATTTATTTAGCTATCTAACACTTATTAACACTATTCCTAAAATATTTTCCTCATGAAAACGTTTCTACGAAACGTGCTACGTTTCTAGCCAGTACCATTTAACTGTTTAGAATAGAGGCGGCACTGCTGGTGGACGACTGGTTAGCACATCTGCCTCACAGTTCTGAGGACCCGGGTTCAAATCCGCCCTCGCCTGTGTGGAGTTTTCATGTTCTCCCTTTGCCTGCGTGGACTGGTTAGAGCGTCTGCCTCACAGTTCTGAGGACCGGGGTTCAATCCCCGGCCATGCCTGTGTGGAGTTTGCATGTTCTCCCCGTGCCTGCCTGGGTTTTCTCCGGGCACTCCGGTTTCCTCCCACATCCCAAAACATGCATGGTAGGTTAATTGAAGACTCTAAATTGCCCGTGGGTGTGAATGTGAGCGCAAATGGTTGTTTGTTTATATGTGCCCCTGCAATTGGCTGGCGATCAGTTCAGGGTGTACCCCACCTTTCACCCCAAGATAGCTGGGATAGGCTCCAGCACACCTGCGACCCTAGTGAGGATAAGCGGCACAGAAAATGAATGAACGTTTAGAACAGGTATTCTCAAACCTTGGGTTCAGCTAGGGACTCCTTACAGTGGTGACGTTTTTCCGAGGACCCCTCATAATTCTAACATCAATTAAACATCTATTTTCTACGGGGTAAAACAAATGGCCCAACAATAATATCGTAGCTGAAATAATATCAATAACAATAAGTTGCTGTTGTCCCCTGTTTCATTACAAAGCAACACAAGAAATCAGTCAACTTTTATTCGGTAGACTCAGAGTACAGTACACAATAACACGTAAAAGCAAAGTCCATCAGGGAAATCTTTATATTTGACCATAATTAGTTTTTATACGATTCCCAAATCAACAAGAATATAAGAAATTTCAACTGCACTGTACAGTATGAAGGTATTTATTTCAGTCACACTGGATGAATTTTTGGCAAAAACCGTTCCTACTCTGGCGACGTAACATGATTTTCCGCGTAAGTCGTATTTCACCGTTAAAGTCGAAATTTATGGCGAAATACTTCTGTACAGGTATTGTCCCACGTGATTGTGACAGCATGCTCAGTGTGTGTGGGCGCGATGTGTGAGTGAGACGGGACTGCGAAGGAGGACGGAGTGCGCGCCAGTGCGAGTGTGTACAGTGGCAAGTGTAGTGACGGCGACCGGGGAAGAGTAGCGATTAGCGGAGGACCCGTTGACGTTGAATGTGCAGAGGAGCTAATAAAGCCATTAAAGCAGCAAATCGGTGCTTCGTGCCTTTATTGTTGCCGCCACCCAGCTCAGTTGTGCAACGAGAGAAGGGGGTTAACCCTGCGTCTCCCGACCACGGTCAGGTGACCGTAGCAGGAAAGGTTAACACTTCGTATAAAGAAACTAAAATACATTAAAATAAAAAAATAAGATGCTGTACTTACCATTACTGCTGAGAGTGTGAAAAAAGGAGGCCGAAAAAGGCAAAGATACTCCAGCCGCACACACATAGACACGCACTATGCACTAGCTAAGCAGAAACACTATGGTGCTGGGACAAAATGGCGGACGAGGCACGGGCGTCATAAAGTTGAAACGTCGTAGGTCAAGTGCGTCATAACTCGAGGACTTCCTGTATATTACGAAGATCATTTTACACTGGAAACTATGTGAGTCACAGAATACATGTCTGGAAAGCAATGACTCGCAGCCCTGGAACAATGATTCCCTGCAATTTATCATCCCAGAATACAGATACAGTAATCCTACGCTCACGGGTCTTGCTTCGCTGTCCCGCTGTATAGCAGATTTTTTATTAGTTTTTATACGGCTATATTTTTTTGTGTGAGCCATTGCTTTCACAAAAGCCTGTGTGGAGTTTGCATGTTCTTCCCGTGCCTGCGTGGGTTTTCTCCGGGCACTGCGGTTTCCTCCCACATCCCAAAAACATACACGTTAATTGAAAACTCTAAATTGCCCGTAGGTGTGAATGTGAGTGCGAATGGTTGTTTGTTTCTGTGTGCCCTGCGATTGGCTGGCAACCAGTTCAGGGTGTACCCCGGCTCCTGCCCGATGATAGCTGGGATAGGCTCCAGCACGTCCGCGACCCTAGTGAGGAGAAGCGGCTCAGAAAATGGATGGAAAGTTAAATATTACATAACATCACATCAGATGGTGTTTAAAAGGTCCATAAAGGGCATGTGAGTGGATGTTCTCTAAAGCTGGAGAACTTGCATGAAGAAAAATGAAATCGCCTCATACACATTTTGCCAAATACGGTTATTTCCAAATGATGGACCTGCTCTTTTATGGGACTCTTTATCGCTTCCTAGTTACTAGCATCTTCTCCTCCATGTTGGTGGAAGTCTCGCAGCATAGCGAAAAGTACAGAAAAGAAAATCTATAATCCCCTTTTTCCATATCGAGAATTAATAAAATATCGATCCAATCGAGCTTCTCAATATATCGCCTGGCACTATAGAAACGTAATTGGTGTCATTGTGTATGTTCAATTGATGCATCTCCACTCGTATAAAATCCTTTCGTATTGTATGTGTATATGTATTGTATCTGCATGTACACACACACCTCGAGTGAAATTTTTCCGAATCAAATCATCTTTCAGCCTTTTATTTTTAAGGATAATGTTGTAGGATGAGTTTAATAGTTCTGCTTTTGGTTCAGAATTTGTACCATATTGATAGTTTAAGCTATTAATATAGGCAATTTGTAGTGGGAGCATCAATTGCTCATGCTTTTTCGCTATTTATGCCAGGGCTAGATCCCTAGCCCCCGTGAATAGCAAGGGTTTCCTGTAGCCCATTATTCAGGCTGAGAGATGACAATTCCCACTGAAGAATCATTGAATAGCACTTGTACATAATTTGTATCCTGACACAAAAGCTGCACAAGTGATGGACCTCGAGTCGGTCTAAGTGGCCACGTCTCCAAGGGGAAAAACCTCTTTGTAACACCCACTTCCTTTACTTTGGGTCACTATTTTTATTGATGCCTCCATAGAGCAATGTTATCTCTAATGAGCCTCAGGAATGGAAGTAAACGTCAGGAGTAAACTTTAAAAACTGTGTTAAAAGTGAGCGATGGTGGGGCCAGATTGTTTTTTATGGCTTGGTAGCAGCTCTATCCAAGGCTGGGTTGGGATATAAGGTTTTGAGAGAGACAAACACTGGCACTGTGGAGGATCGTTTGTGAGAATAACTCCTTTGCTGAGTTGATCAAATTGATAAATACATCTTTTGACTAAAAAGGAAATCCTTGGTCTTCTGAATGCCTATTCGTATAGGATTTAAGTTTCCTAAAAAATGAAGAGTTTTTGTTTTTCTGGTGCAACTGAAGGTACATTTGTTTGGAAAAATATAACAATGACAAGGAAAAAAGTTCATAGAGTTTAATTTAGGAGCTGATATCTAGCTCTGTCAATTTTTTATGGTTTTCTTGATAATAACCAAAATTATATTTAACAACACAATTAAGCTCCCAGGCATTGAAATGAACAAGAAATAAAAGAAACAAGGGTGGCGTAATATTTTTCTTTTGTCTGTGTGTACCTCTCTCTCTCTCTCTCTCTCTCTCTCTCTATATATATATATATATATATACATACATATATACACACATAAATCATACATACAGTATACTGTGTACACACACACACATATATATATATTATACATAAAGTATACTGTATATCCATCCATCCATTTTCTGAGCCGCTTATCCTCACTCGGGTCGCGGGCGTGCTGGAGCCTATCCCAGCGGTCATCGGGCAGGAGGCGTGGTACACCCTGAACTGGTTGCCAGCCAATCGCAGGGCACATACAAACAGACAACCATTCGCACTCACAGTCACACCTACGGGTAATTTAGTGTCTCCAATTTATGCATGTTTTTTGGGATGTGGGAGGAAACCGGAGTGCCCGGAGAAAACCCACGCAGGCACGGGGAGAACATGCAAACTCCACACAGTCGGGGCCTGGGATTGAACCCGGGTCCTCAGAACTGTGAGGCTGACGCTCTAACCAGTCACCCACCGTGCCGCGTATACTGTATAAAGTTCTACAATTGTATATACATACAAACATATTCGTCATAACATATATATATATGATGATGCAGACATTGATCTAATTATTTAAAAGAAAATGACTAGTGTTAAGAATGGGCGAATTCCATGTTTGCATAGTTTTTTTCAAATGTATTTGAAGTTGTTTTGTGAGTTTTCTTTCCACTGCTTTTAGTGATTTTATATTTTTGCCGTGGTATCGTTTCAGCACTGGTATCGAGGTACTTTATTCAGGTTTATTACCGAACAAGACACTTTCACATCCCTCACCCACCCAGCTGCACCACCGACCACATCACACCTTTGACTCCCCCTCCTGCGTTGACCATCCATGAACAGGAGGTGAGACATATCTTCAAACAACAAAAGATCAAGAAAGCGGCAGGCCCAGACCTTGTGTCTCCATCCTGCCTCAAAGTGTGCACAGACCAACTGGCTCCAGTCTTCACACAGATCTTCAAAAGATCTCTAGAACCGTGCGAAGTACCATCCAGCTTCAAACGTTCCACCATCATCCCAGTCCCCAAGAAGCCTGCAATTTAGGGTCTGAATGACTACAGGCCTGTCGCCCTGACATCTGTGGTCATGAAGTCCTTTGAACGCCTCGTGCTGGACCAGGTGAGCGTCACCCCCGGCAGACCCCTGCAGTTTGCCTTCTGTGCAAACACTTCTGTGGAGGACGCAGTCAACATGGGACTGCACTTCTTCCTAGAACACCTCGACGGCATGAGGACCTACGCGAGGATCCTGTTCGTGGACTTCAGCTCAGCGTTCAACACCATCATCCCCGAACTCCTCTCCTCCAAGCTTCTACAGCTCAGCATTTCGCTTGCCATCTGCCAGTGGATATACAGCTTCCTGATGGGCAGGACACAGCAGGTGAGGCTGGGGGACACCACCACATCTACACGTACCACCAGCACCGGGGCGTCCCAAGGATGTGTCCTCTCGCCGCTGCTTTGCTCTCTCTACACGAACGACTGAACCTCAACGCACTCGGCTGTCAAACTCCTGAAGTTTGCAGATGACACCACAGTCATTGGCCTCATCGAAGAGGGTGAAGAGTCTGCGTGTTGACAGGAAGTGGAGCGGCTGGAGCTGTGATGTGGCCGACACAACATGGAGCTGAACACGCTCAAGACTGTAGAGATGATTGTGGACTTCAGGAGGCATCCGTCGCCGCAGCGTCCCCTCATGCTGTCCAACTGCCCTGTGTCAACCGTTGAGACCTTCAGGTTCCTGGGAATCACAGTCTCTCAGGACCTCAAGTGAGAGACCAACATCAACTCCATCCTCAAAAAGGCCCAGCAGAGGATGTACTTCCTGCGGCTTCTTAGGAAGCACGGCCTGGCACCGGAGCTGCTGAGGCAGGTTTACACAGCAGTCATCCATCACAGTCTGCCACAAAAAAGGACAAACTCTGACTGAACGGACAATTAAAACTGCTGAAAATATTGCCGTTAAAAATAAATTTCTTGAAGTCTCTGCGCCATTTGCACAATGGTCACTGCACTAGACTATTGCTCTATTAGTCATTTCAAACTGCTCTAAATTGTCAGAGGACTGTATCATATGCACAACTGTTAAACACAAAAAATTAAAATATCGCCATTACCACATTACTCGTAACCTTTTATCGCTCACTGACTAGGTTTTTTTGTCTCAAAAGTATTCACTGTGCCTGTTGTCGTAGTAGAGCGGCTGCAACTACCGGAGACAAATGCCTTGTGTGTTTTTGACATGGCAAATAAAGATGATTCTCGTTCAAGTCAGTTAATGGAGTTGTCAGTCAGCTGATTAACCTAAATCATCTCAGTCAATTCTGTTTCCAGTCTGTCCGTGGACATTATTGAGCCAATACAGCTGAATCAGTTGTGTCCACACTGTATCTGTTGAGTATGCTAATTCAAATCAGTGTACCAATTAAGCTAAGTAATTTGAGGATGTGGTGTTTACTATGAGTCGACTATCTGGAGTGAGTGAATAGATCAATTTAATTACCTTGGTCTGACTGTTGCATTCTTCATTTGAAATGGTTTTCCAGGCCTTTACTGTAGCCTCTTTCAGTTTTTGTTTGTTTATGGGGGTTTCTCTCATGATTCTTCTCTTCAGGAGGTAAAATGCAAGCCCTATTGGGTTAAGGTCCGGTGATTGACTTGGCTAGTCTAAATCCTTACACCCCCCCCCCAATGAAGTCCTTTGTTGTGTTGGCAGTGTGTTTTAGGTCATGGTCTTTTGCATCATGAAGCTTCTCCCGATTAGTTTGGAAGCATTTTTCTGAAAATTGCCAAACCAAATGGTTTTGTAGCCTTAAGAATTCATACTGCTGCTACCTTCACGAGTTATATAATCAATAAATACTCGTGAGACAATTCCAGAACCAGCCATGCAAGCCCAAGCCATGACATTACCCCCACCATCCTTCACAGATGAGCTTGTGTGTTTTGGATCATAAGCAGATCCTTCCTTTCTCCATACTTTGGCCTTTCCATCACTTTGGCAGAGGTTCATCTGGGTCTCATCAGTCCAAAAAACTTTGTTCCAAAACTTTTGTGGCTCATCTCTGTACTTTTTTGCAGTATCCAATGTGGCCTTCCAATTCTTTTTGCTGATGAGTGGTTTGCACGTTGTGGTATGGCCTGTATATTTCTTCTCTCTGAGTCTTCTTCGAACAGTGGATTGTGATACCTTCACCACTGCCCTGTAGAGGTTGGCAGTGATGTCACTGACTGGTGTCGAGTCAACTCGAGTCCCCCCATCTCTGCTATTTTCACTTGTTATTGTCCCCCCAAAAAAACAACCAGACTTTTAACATAGGGAAAAGTTAGACTGCAGAATACATATAGTAGAAGTTGAATGAGGAAATGTCCTCGCCTTCAGCACTTGATGTGTCAGGCTGTGACAGGCGGACGTGTCCAAAATGTGGGTGGGCCAAAATCTGGCGAAAATTCAAATAGTTCATCAGAAAACAAGCCTAAAACTACAAAATCTATTTTGGGGGATTTTTTTTTTTTCCTGCAGACATTATTTGTAAGTCCAGAACTATGGAATAAGTGCCAATGTTCACAGTATTAGATATTGTAGGTCCTTGAAGCAAGTCAGATTTTTGTCCTTTTTTTTTTTTTTTTTTTTTAACAATTTTACACCAACAAATAAAAATTTTCACCTTGGTGTTTTTACGCAATAAAATCTTGATTATTATAGAAGTTAATGTAATTAATTGTTGATGTAAAATGTGATATTTACTGTAAATGGCATTGACCATTTTGAAAATGAACAAACTGCTTATAGCCTCCCCATTGTCTACTCATAGTGTAAGGAAGTTAGGAAGTACTTACCATTCTTCACCTTGCTCGTCAATGGCAAGGCTGATGCCTGCAAAAGTGTGAAATGATTGACGTTTTAGTGAAAGAAGTCATAGTGGGGAGACAACGGTGTTCGAGAGATAAAACTTGGCGAGAGGATAACCCGCAGCGAGATTGTGGAGTGTTTACCGAATGATCAGCTCTCTCCAGCGAAGCTAATCAGCCAATCACGGCTGGATTCTGCTTAAGAGGCCTGTTTGACTGATTAAGGCAAAACTCATCAACACGGCACCCGGAATGTCTCCACCAGTGCCCTGCTTCCTTGAATCTCTGAAGATGTTTTTTCTTTTAGCCTGTCCGGATACCATATGTCCATTATACTCTAACATAGAAATTATTCTCAAATGCTGCTTTTTATTTTTTATTTTTTTGCTTTATTGATTGGTCCGACATAAGTATATATTGTATTTTGAATATTATTTCTTTGACAATCTAATTTCCCTCAAGGGGTGAATTATGTATCTAGCTCTCTAGCTATTTAGCTATCTAGCTACATATATATATATATATATATATATATATATATATATATATATATATATATGTGTATATATATGTGTGTATATGTGTATATATATGTGTATATGTATATATATATGTATATGTGTATATATATGTGTATATGTATATATATATGTATATATATATATGTGTGTGTATATATATATATGTGTGTGTATATATATATATGTGTGTGTATATATATATATATATATGTGTGTGTATATATATATATATGTGTGTATATATATATATGTGTGTGTATATATATATGTATATATATGTGTGTGTATATATATATATATATATATGTGTGTATATATATATATATATATATATATATGTATGTTTTTCTTTTTTAATAAATTTGCAAAAATGTCAGCAATTCTGTTTTTTTCTGTCAATATGGGGTGCTGTGTGTACATTAATGAGGGAAAAACATTCACTTAAATTATTTTAGCAAATGGCTGCACTATAACAAAGACTGAAACATTTAAGGGGTTCTGAATACTTTCCGTACCCACTGTATATCCTACCCTAACACTGACTTCTTTACTTGAGTGTCTTGAGATACACAGTGTGTCTTGCTAAATTACACCTCAAATATCTTAAAACTTTTCCTGAAGTTAAGTCGTTGCTACAATTATTCCAACTGTTCCCCTACTGGCGGCTCTTATACAGTCAGGAGTTAAAAATGTGTAAAAACAACTATGCTTAAGAGGAAACAGCTCACAGTGTGTGATTGCCTTATTGTTGCAGATGAGAATCTGCTGTATCGTTATTGCTGCTCGTTGATTTAATATGATTTGCCTGAGTTGACCTCTCACCCCCCCCCCCCCCCCCCCCCCACTTTCAGATTTGTTCCTGACAACTGAAGGCCCGAAGTTTGAGACCTGGATCAGCAAGGTACATTTGTTTAACTTATTTAGCTTAAATACAGTATTTCACAAATTATGGTAGAGTACAGGCAGGCCAAGTGGACAAGTGGTTAGCATCCTTTAAGGTTTGGGGTATGAATCTGTGCTTCGGCTTCCCAGTGTAGAGTTGGCATGTTCTACCTGTGCATGCGTTTTTTTTTGTTTTTTTTTAATTTAACCCCCCATACTCCTCCTACATTTTAAAAAATTGCATTTTGGGTTAATTGAAGACTAAATTTACCCGAGGTGTCAATGCGTGTTTGTCTATACAGTGCCATGAAAAAATATTGGCCGCCTTCTCAAATTCTTAGTTTTGCAGTTTCCCCACTTGAATGTTTAAGATCATCAAACAAATGTAAATATCAGACAACTATAACCCAAGTGAACTTGGGTTATACTTGTCTGATATATAAATGGTGATTTCATTTATTAAGGGGGAAAAAAACTATTCAGTTACCTGGCTCTGTGTGGAAAAAGTAATTAGCCCTGTTGTTAAATCATTAACTAATTGTGGCTAATCACATTTTTTGGTTAATTTTCACTGATCACACCCAAATCGCTTAAATAGAATCTCTCCAGATAAAATCAAGTCGGACAAAAGAGCTAAAACACTTGAAAAAAATGACACGATCCACAGAATTTCCAGAACAGTCGAGAAATAAAGTAATTGACATCTATCAGTCTGGAAAGGGATACAAAAGCCATTTCTAAGCTTTAGGATTCCAGTGAACACTAGGGAGAGCCATTATCCTCACATGGGCAAAAACTGGAACAGTGGTGAACCTATAAAGATTACCCTCAGAGAACAGCAATGATTCATCCAGGAGGCCACAAAGAAAGTCAGGACAACTTCTAAAGAACTCCAGGCCTCCCTTGCGTCAGTTAAGGTCAGTGTTCATGACACAACAATAAGGAAGAGACTGGGCAAACATAGAATCCATGGCAGAGTTCAAAGGCGAAAACCACTGCTGACGAAAAAGAACATATAGGCTCGTCATAATTGTTTTTTGTTTTTGATTTTTGTTTTTTTTTTTGGGGGGGGGGGCATCTGAATGATTCCCTCAGTGGGGGGAGGGCAGTGTCCAGCTGGGGAGGACACTTGGCCTGCTCTCTGCCTTTCCTCTGTGGATTTTTAATGTTTTTTTTTTTTTTTTTTTTTTTGTCCTGTTCGGCTGTTAGGTCAAACAGAATGGAAGATCTGTATCCCTTTTATGCCGGAACAGTTTTACTGTCACAGTGGAGTTTTTAAGCTTCCGCTGCGGTTTCTTAGTATTATAATTGAAGTTTATTGAGAATCAGAGTCGATCATTCGAACAGAACAAAGTTTCTAGAGGGGAGAGAGAAACAAAGACAAAAGACAAAGCACTAATTGTAAACAGGATAATTACAACAATGAAACATTAAATATGAGTGTTGCATGGGGCTGTTGTTGAAGGTTCTTATTTAGCAAGATACTTTGAGGATAGCTTGTACTCTCAAACATTAAGAGGAAGCATGTCTTTCTATTTTCCTTCTCTTCACTGTCAACTGTGATAAAATGGTAACATTTTAAACAGCAGCAATAACTGGTGTCTTTTATTTGTTGCCATTTTGCAGTTTAATATGAGTGGGTTTAGCAGTGCCCATTGTTTTGGTAGCGCAAACAACACTGTTGTGTTGTTCGCCCCTCACAACCAGTAGGTGTCAACACACTGATCAGAGACAATAATGAGTCATGAAGCACCAACACCTCTGTTCATTTGTGATCTGTGAAGCTTCAATGGGCTGCGCCTATGTCGGCTGCTTCTGTAGGAGTAGTTAATATTCCGCCGGTGCAGAGCCAGGGGAGACTGTGTGAGCGTGTATGTCTGAGTGTGTTGCGGATGGGGGAACTCCTTGAAATTCAGCAGGTTGAAGCACAAAGCGAGCAGCAGTGTATCTTATCGCAGCGAGGGGGAATGGGAGGAGGCCCGGCAAGAAGAAACAGGAGGGGGGTTGGCAGCAAAATATGGACGAACCGGGGACGGAAACAGAAAGGAAAAATTAGCAAATAAAATGTTTCGATTTTTCAACCTTCGATCATGCTCACCAAGGATTTTTTTTTTTTGACGACAATTTCAAATAACATAAATTCTAAAACTGTTGTCAAATGTTTTGGGCCCAGGGGAGAAATTTTACCAAGGACTCCCTCATAATCGTAATGGCAATTAAACTTAACCATGTGTACCTCTAAATCCATAGGCATTAAAAAGTTGCCTTAGTCTAGCGATAAACGGTAATTATCTGACGGATAATTATCTGGCCGATTTGAAGAATTATGACATCATATTGATTAATCTGTCAACATTAAATAGCTCTGATTTTAAAATATATCCAAGAACGAAAAGGAAAATCCAATGAAGCTAGATCCGTAATTTGCGGTCGGTACGTCTAGTTGAACAAATTAAGCGCTCATTCTATTGCATATAGGCAATCGTAAACACGCATTGAGCTGAGACGTTCGGTTGCACAAATCAAGCGCTCCTTTCTATTGCTTACAGCCAATCGTAAACGTAAATTGAGCTGAGAGGGAGCGCGCAGTAAACATGCCATTGACTGTGTGGGATTTCTTAACTATTTCAAAGGAAGACATTTCGCTTGCTATTTGCAGCAAATGTTCTAGAAACATTCCGTGAGGAGAGAAAAAATTATCGAGCTTCAACACATAAAATCTCATCAGCCACATAAAACGTCATCGCTAACGACAGTGTTTTGAAAGCCTACGAAGACACCTGCGCTGCTATTGCCCCAAAGCCAGCCACGAAGAAAGAACCCAGACTTGTTCCAATCACCGCCGCATTTATTAACAAGTGCAAAAAAATAGCTAGAGATGACCTGATGTCTAAAACGTAATTTCATCATGAAAATGATTGACAACCGACCCTTTACCAACATTGAGTATATTGGCTTTTGTCAGCTAATAGGAGCCACGGTTTGTACTTCCGAGTCGAAGCTATTCTTCGGATGTATGTTTGCCAGCAAAATATGATGTGATTGCCGCACTTTTGCATACACCGATACTGTAGATAGAAATAGGACATAAGTTTCACGACTAATTTACAGACGTGATGTTAGCCCTGTTTGGCTGGTTAGGTCTGACCATGACGTGGCACATCTGCAAGGTGATGAATGCTACAGTTTCATACACATGCATGTTCAGTCATAGGTCTGTCTATTGTGTGCTCATTTGTATGCACACACCATATGACATTCACGTTTTATTATGCATTCACCTATAGCTGAATTTTACATTTCATAAGCAACCGTAAACAAAGTATTTTCTTTGAAAAAATAAATAAACTGATTGAAATGAAAGTTGTTTTAATAGTGATGTCATATTTGGTTAGGACAAATCTTTGAGCTTTCCTCCAGGTGTGCACAAACTACAGTTAACTCTAAATAATAAAAACAATTAATAAGTTATCAGTTATCCTATCTTGAGAAGTAGGAAGTTATCTGTATTGGGTTTAGGAAAAAAATTATCGTGCACCCGTACGATCGTCATAATGTTACGAGAACAAAAATCATATTTCTAGCAAAAAAAACCTGTAATGTTATGAGAGTAAAGTCATTTTTTCAAGAAAAAAACCCTAAAATATAGACATATACTGTAAAAAAAAAAAAAATGATAATCTTACGAGAATAAAGTTGTAATTTATACTAAAGTCAAAGTTTAATGTGGGGCAAAAAAGTAATTTTGTTTCTGGTGTCCTTTGACAGCTCTTTGTTCTTGGCCATAGTGGAGTTTGGTGTGTGACTGAGGTTGTGGTCAGATGTCTTATATTCTGATGAGTTCAGACAGGTGCACATTAATACAGGTAACGAGTAGAGGACAGAGGAGCCTCTTAAAGAAGTTACAAATCTGTGAGAGCCAGAAATCTTGCATGTTTGTAGGTGACCAAATACTTTTTTTCCAAAATAATTTGCTAATAAATTCTTGAAAAATCAGACAATGTGATTTTCTGGATTTTTTCCCCCCTCATTTGTCTCTCATAGGTGAGGTATACCTATGTGCTGGAGCCTATCCCAGCTATCTTCAGGCAGCAGGCGGGGTACACCCTGAACTGGTTACCAGCCAATCGTAGGGCACATACAAACAAACAACCATTCGCACTCACATTCACACCTACGGGCAATTTAGAGTCTTCAATGAACCTACCATGCATGTTTTTCGGATGTGGGAGGAAACCGGAGTGCCCGGAGAAAACCCAGGCAGGCACGGGTAGAACATGCAAACTCCACACAGGCATGGCCGGGGATTGAACCCCGGTCCTCAGAACTGTGAGGCAGACGCTCTAACCAGTCAGTCACTGTGCCGCCTGCTAAAACATAAGATCTATATTATTACCATGGCCTTCTTACTTACACAATATGTTAAACCAGTGTTGCCCAACCTTCATTGCGTCAAGGCATTTTTTTTACATGACAAAAATCTCAAGGCCACTGAACAAAAATGTCACAAAAGTTAATAACTACTGAAATAATTGTCATCTGAGTTTACTCCCAGATGTACTTTATGTAAAATCTGCACACAAATTCTGTTGTAAAAATGGCAACAAGTGGATACACAGTTTCATTGTACCTTCTGCTATCGAGTGGAAGAGTAGTTAAGTGTTCTGCGTATCACGCTATGTCTCTTTTTTTTATACAAATATACATATATATATATATATACATATATATACATATATATATATATATATATATATATATATATATATATATATATATATATATATATATATATATATATATATATGTGTGTATATATATATATGTGTGTATATATATATGTATATATATGAAGTCTAACTTGCTGAACACAGATCGGTCCAATTTGATCGTAGTAATATAAATTGATAAATCAATATAATTAATGAATCGTTACACCACTGTTTATACTGTATATATTGTATATTATTGATGTAACAATAATCATGATATCGTGAAATATTCGTGCCTCTATATCATCGTGGTCTTGTCTCAGTAGAAAATAATGAGCAGTTGTGCTTAAATTTTTGTTTTGGGCCGGCTGTAAGCAGCAATGCCGCTTGCTGCTACAGCCAGGCTACAGCGCTCCAGTTCCTCTTAAAGAGTATAAACGCACCTGATTGCACGCGCATGTGTGTTTGTGCGTTTGTGTGTATGTTTCTGTATATATACTGCATGTGTTTCATTTTTCTCTTCCTGTGTTGTCAGGATGGCAACTTCAGCCGGGCAACTGTTCTGCCTGAAAGCTCTCCTTTCCCCAACGTGGGACAGTCGTCCTTTGCTGATTTTGGTGAGTACAAAAAAAACGGGTAGAATCCATAGAGTTCCAATTGTTCGATATACCTTTGGTCTTTTAAATTTGTGGTTAAGCAATGAGCTTGGGGCACATATGCAAATGACGACGGTTATCCAGAGAGGTTGATGGGGAATTGTATTTTATTTTGGTTTGCAAAAAGTTTGCAAAAAGTCATTTTGACTAATGTAGGCTCTAGATGAGTGATTCTCAACCAGTGTGCCGGGGCACATTAGTGTGCCGTGAGCGCTCTTCTGGTGTGCCATTGGAAATTATAAAATTTTGCTCAAAACATTATTTACAAGAAAGAATGTATTTTTGTTCATCTATTTATGCCAGTGAGGCATAGTGACAGACAGAACAAATATATGCTATTCTATTAGATGGGAGGACGTGAATACAGTAATTAATCTATCCACTTTTTGTTTGTTGCTGTGCCGTGAGATTTTTCAGTTGTAAAATATGCGTGTTGGCTCCATAAAGGTTGGAAATCACTGCTCTAGATAAAGCTAAGTGGTCATCTGTGTAGTAATTTGAATGCCTCAGAAATAAATAGGAACAGCTTTTGTTTGCTCCTAGCTACACGTTACCCAGAAAATAGTGATATGCCAGTTGTTTACCCAAATACTAACAGTATGCTTGGCCTTAATTATTGGGCTGTACACGATCAGGATTTTTGGGGCAGATCAGCAAGTTTAAAAACAACGATAACCGATCACCGATCCGATCACAAGATGGAGCAATGTGTCTATTTAAATGATTTGTTCATTTACTGTATTATACTTGTGTACTGTATACTAAGTATCATCAAAAATATTCTCTTGTCAGGTCAAACCAACATTACAACATGACAGAAAAATTTTGCAAACAGTAATTAACATACTTTATTGTAATTACATTACTTCACACACACCGAACCTTTAGATCATGATTCGACAGAATGCTGGCATGTATACGTACAACCGTTAGTGCTAGCACGAGCTTGCTAGGCAACATAACGTTTAGTTGCCTGCTTGTGAGCCCTATCATATTCAAAGTATGTGAACATACCTCAAGCAATCCTTGAATGAACGTCTTCTCCTGAGCACGGGTGACCACCACCACACGTTTTTCCCCATTTTGTTCTTTTTTGACCAACACAGTACACACGGTCGATTGTTGTTGTCATAGCCGTGGTAACTGGTTGCATTTGAGCAACCAGATAGACTCGTTACCACGGCCCAGTGATCGTAAAAGACGGGAAGCGGTGGTATCGGAATGCAAGATTTTATTGCAGTTGTCTGACAAAGTGCAATCGTGAAATACCAAATTTCTCTTGTAGTTTGATCCACACATTGCGTTTTGTCTGTTCCACACCTCCGACGTTTTTTTTTTTTTTTTTAAACCTTTATTGGTGGTCAGCTATTTACAATACTATGTCAAAATACACGTGACAAGGCTAAAAAAGAAACCAGCTTTTGGATTCAAATATACTGTACACGGCGACATTTATTTTGCAGAGCTTGATCGGGTCGGCGAATTATGACATTAAAACGATCAGCATGAAAAGCTAATTATCGGCCGATACCGATCAAGCCGATCAGATTGGTGTAAAGTCTATTAATTGTATTCCATGACCCAAACAAGCTCAGCTAGCTAAGATAAGGAGGCTTTATGCATGCTCTTGGTGGTAAGCGGCAGAGGTGGGAATAATTCACATACATTGTGCGAGTCACAAGCAAGTCTCAAGTCATAACCTAGTCCCAAGTCACTGTGGGAAAAAAAATCAGGCAAGTCAAGTCGAGTCGCCACTAAATTTCAAGCAAGTCAAGTCATTACTTGGTTTAAAAAAGGCGTATGTGAAGTCACACAATCTTGCTCCAGTCGCAACATATATTGGACGGATAATAAAATGTTTTTTTCACAAATCATAACACAAACGAAGTATTCACAACTATAAGAGTTAGATGAACAACAACTGAGATGATGATTGATTTAATTTATTGCACTAAATTGTTTTAAAGTTGTTTTTCCTAACTCAATTTAACTCAACTATTTCTGAACAACTATGCTGTTTACTTTGTGGTGACAGCCTTGTAACTCCTACGGTTTTTAAGAGAACACCATTATAAAAAAGCTAGATAAAAAGTGATCCGATATAACAGACCTATAATACACTCTTTCGTCCACTAGCAATGCCGCTTCACTTCTTCTTTATTCAGTGGTTGACATTATATTTTAGACATTTCTTTCTGTCCTTGAGTGCACACCATTTCGCTTCATTAGAAAATGAGAGAAAAACAAAGAATTGCAAGAAAAGAAAAGCTTTGGACAATTGTCATAAACCGTCCCGCCCATAGTTGCATTACTTAGCTGTACTAAAACTTTTACAATCACATCATTTTTATTTTTAATCCTCCCAAACCAGTCTATGAAACTTAATGTTTGACCAGCTCGCTAAACTGTTAAATTAGCTTACTTTGTGACTTTTGTAGTGACGGATGAAGTTTGACGTCGTTGTCTATAATGCACGAGTTGCAAGCCATGCAAGTTGGCATCCTCTTTTTTCAGACTTCATCGACAACATAATCCTTGAGTCCAAATTGTATTGTCTTTGGGGTGCCTTCCATCATTTATGCAGTTGGCTACGTCATACTGGCAAGTGCCCTCTAAAAACGTTTGATTTAAAAAAATCCACCGGAAGTCCATTACTGTATTACTACTGGATTACTAGACATCTGTGGTTTACTGCCAAAATTCACCAAATTTGCCAGGCTAAGGAGAATGCCTATAGCAGTGGGGACATAAAATGTAAACGGACCAAAAACCAGCTGACAGAAGAAATCAACATCCCCAAGACGTCCATCACACTTCTTATTACCCCACCTGCTCCCGAGGCTGCGTTCACCATTCAAGAGCAAGCTGTGAGTTGGCTCTTCAAGCTGCAAAAGATCAAAAAGGCTTCTGGCCCTCCAGATTCCTCCTGTCTGAACGTATGCACTGATCAACTGCCTGGAAGTGTGTACAGTCCAATCCTTCTTCAAATGCTCTACCATCATCCCAATTCCGAAGAAACCTAAAATTTCGGGACTGAGCGACTACAGGCCTGTTGCCCTGACATCTTGAGTCATGAAGTCCTTTGAACACCTCGTATTGGAAGAACATCACAGAACCCCTGCTGGACCATCTGCTATTTGCCTACATAGCAAAGTGGTTGGTGGATGATGCTGTCAACACGGGACTGCACTTCATCCTGGAACACCTCAAGGGTGCAGGGACCTACATGACGATCCTATTTGTAGACCTCAGCTCTGCAGTCAACACCATCATCATCATCACTCTTCTCCTTCAAGCTCCTCCAGCTCAGCATTTCTCCTGCCATCTGCAAGTGGATTTACAACTTCTTGACAGGAAGGACACAGTCCCTCATCTGCGAGCGGATTTACAACTTCTTGACAGGAAGGACACAGTCCCTCATCACTACCAGGACCATCGCTCTTCTCACTCTACACAAATCACTGCATGTCAACTCACCCAGCTGTCAAATTCCTAAAGTTTGCAGAACACATCACAGTCATCGGCCTCATCAACAATGCAGAAGAGTCTGCACTCCGTCAGGAACTAGAGTAGCTGGTGTCTTGGTGCAGCCGAACACTCAAGACTGTAAAGATGATTTTGTACTTCACACTGTCACTACTGTAAACATCATCATGTTCCCACCTCCGAACATCACTGTTGGTATGATGTTTTTAGGATGATGTGCAGTGCCATTTCTCCTCCAAACGTGATATGCATTATGGCATCCAAATACTTAAAGTTTGCTCTCATCAGACAAGACTATATTCTCCCAGTATTAAACTTGCTTGTGCAAATGTTGTTCAGCAAACTTTAGACAAGCTTTGACATGCTTTTTTTTTTCAGCAATGGGGTCTTCCGTAGTGAGCATGCATACAGGCCATGGCGGCGGAGTACATTACTCACTATTTTCCTTGTGACAACAGTTACGTGCTAATTCCAGGTCTTTTTGAAGCACTTCACAGGTGGTCCTTGACTCTTTGACAACTCTTCTGATTATTCACAAATCTTCCAAGGAGCACCTGATTGAGGAAAATCTATGGTGGTATCATTGGCTTTCCACTTACATATTATGGCCCCAACCATGCTCACTGGAACATTCAGAAGCTTACATATGCGCCTGTAACCAATGCCATCATTATGTTTTGCAGCAATTAGTTTGCAATGGTCTTGAGACAGCTCTCTGCTCTTACTCAGCCTCTCCTCAGATCAAGACACATGAAAGCCCACATGGAGTTTGCTAGAAACACCTGAAGGACTCCAAGATGGTGAGAAATAAGAGTCTCTGTTCTGATGAGACCAACAAATAACTTTTTGGCCTTAATTCTAAGCGGTGTGTGTGGAGAAAACCAGGCACTGCTCATCATCTGTCCAATACAGTCCCAACAGTGAAGCATGGTGGTGGCAGCATCATGGCGTCGGTGTGTTTTTTCAGCTGCAGGGATAGGACAACTGGTTGCAATCGAAGGAAAGATGAATGTGCCCAAGTACAGGAATAAACCTTCTCCCGAATGCTCATGACCTCAGACTGAGCCGAAGGTTCATCTTCCAACAAGACAATGACCATAACCATGCAGCTAAAATAACGAAGGAGTGGCTTCAGAACAACTCCATGACTGTTCTTGATTGGCCCAGCCAGAGCCCTGACTTAAAACCAATTGAGCATCTCTGGAGAGACTTGAAAATGGCTGTCCACCAACGTTCACCATCCAACCTGACAGAACTTGAGAGGATCTCCAAGGAGGAATGGCAGAGGATCCCCAAATCCAGGTGTGAAAAATCTGTTGCATCATTCCCAAAAAGACTCATGGCTGTATTAGCGCAAAAGGGTGCTTCTACTAAATACTGAGGAAAGGGTCTGAATACTTACGGCTGTGTGCTATTTCAGTTTTTTCTTTTTTAATAAATCTGCATAAATTTCAACAATTCCGTTTTTTCTGTCAATATGGGGTGCTGTGTGTACATCAATGAGGAAAAAAATCTACTTACTTTCCATACCCACTGTACACGGTCCCCTCCAAAGGTATTGGAACGGCAAGGTCAATTCCTTTGTTTTTGTTGTATACTGAAGACATTTGGGTGACCTTGCTGTTCCAATGCCTTTTGAGGCGACTGTCTATGTTAGTATGTATTACACCACCTTTTGTTTTCCTTGAGAGGTCCATAATGCGATCCGCTCAGTGAAGTTGGAAGCCGGGCAGTAGGACTGCGTTGTCAAGGATGCGTTCACTGAGCCAGGTTTTAGTAAAGCAGAGGGCGGAAGAGAATGCGTTTTTTTGGGTCCTTGTGAGGAGGAGAAGCTTTTCCATTTTGTTGGGCAGAGAGCACAGCTTTGCAAGATGAATTGATGGAAGTGGAAGCAGTAACTGCAAGCACTCACCTTCATTAAAATAGGGGGAAAGTGCCAACCTTCCGTGTCTTTTGATGCCAACCAGGTTAAATTATGACAAAGTCAGCTTTAGTTTCATATCGTTTATGATGTAAGAGTCATGTTTTGAAAGTCAGCTGTAGCGCTCTACAAGACATCGTTTTCCTTTAAATATAACCTCAAAGCGCCACCTTGTGGTGCAATCTATTACTTTATCTGAGATTTTGAAAAGGTTCGTCAATGTATAGTTATATGAAACTTTGTAGACACATGAACCCTGGCAAACATTTCTTTATATTGCAGTTTCTTTGTGCAATTTTGAAAAAATGGCTCAGTAGTGCCCCGTACAAACTTTCAACAAATCAAAATTGGGAGGTATATGGCACCGTCCAAGACCTACAAAAAAGCCTCTTCGAGCCCAACAGGAAGTCCGCCATTATGGATTTACTTAAAAAATGTTCCCCATTTTTCACCTTTTACAGCAGTCATATTTTTACAAGCTCCTCCTACAGATTTAATCCAGTCGACCTTAAACTTCTTAATGCGTTGAATATGAAAAGTTATCAAAAGCTTTTCATTTCAGATAACGCTGTTGCCGTGGCGACATGCTGTTTGCCGTGCTGTTCGTCAAGAAACCAATGTTGTGTTTTGAGGGTCTTAAGCATGCATGCAAACTCATCAAAACTTTGTACACACATCAAGCCTGGGAAACATTTCAATATTTTACAGGTCTTTAGTGTATTTTCTTTAAAATGTATTAGCAGCTCAGCCCACAAATATTCAAAAGACCAGCCCGACTTTACGTTTCACATAGGGCGTGTGGAACAGTCCAAGACCTAAAAAAAAAGTCTCTGAACCATAACCCAGCAACAGGAAATCTGCCACTTTTAATTTGCTTTTCAATTCTGACCTATTTTTCGCCTTTTAAAGCTGTCATATTTTAAAAAGCTCCTCGTAGATGTTTTATCTGATTGACCTCAAACTTTGGGTGTCTCATCAAAAGATGTTGAAAATGAACTTATTAAAAGCTTCATTTTATATAACGCTGTTGCCGTAGCAACGCGGACAATTTTGTTTCGTCATGATAACAACAGCTGTTTTAACTTGACCGCAGATGTTCATATATTTTCAAGAAGTCCCACATTTGATAAGAGTCCACATCTACAAACAATTATTTACCCATAGTCAATAGCACAACTTACTGGCAAACTTGGCAGACACATCAAAAGTTCTTGCTGCTGTTGCTATTTCTACACTACCTAACTTCCCCTATTACTGTATTTTCCGCACCATAAGGCGCACCAGATTGTAAGGCGCAGTGTCAATAACGGGGTATATTTCTGTACTTAAGCCATACATAAGGTATTATTCGGTGCATGCTAAAACAAGGTAATGGAAGCAAAACAGTGAGTTTGGTTGAACTTTATTCGACTATGTATTTAAAAATCCACTCACATTATTTTTTTGATCAAGCTTTTGTCCTCATCTTCTGTATCTGAATTCAACAGCTGGGCAATTTCACCATCAAACATGCCGGGTTCCCTCTCGTACTCGTCGGGGTCAGTCTTGTTGCCGGGTGGCTGTTCAGCAATGATGCCGGCTTTCGCGAAACCTCGGACAACAGTCAAAGCAGATACCTTAGCCCAGGCATCCACAATCCATTCACATATGGTGGCGTAACTCGCCCGGCGCTCCCTCCCAGTCTTAGTAAAGGTGTGTTCGCCGTCTCTCATCCATCGCTCCCACGCCGCTCGCAACTTCACTTTGAATGCCCTGTTTACACCAATGTCCAGCGGTTGGAGTTCGCCGGCAGTTGCTGCGCCACGGTAGTCCTTGCACGGATGGCGAGATGGCGCCTTTTCCGCACCAAGACGGACCTCCTTGAAAGTGTTCGATCTTCATGTCTTGTGCTTCCGTTATTGCCTTCAGTCGCATGGTGACTGTAGCGACGCTTCTCCCGGCTGATCTTGAGCTTGATTTTTAATTATCTCGCGGCTGCTCTATTCCCATTTAGAACCACATAACTGATAGCCTGTAGTTTGAATTGTGCCTCGTAAGCATGTCTCTTCGCTGATGCCATTTTCGGGGCTCCTTAACCAAACAAATGTTGTTTAGCGGCATAACGGAAGTACAGTATACCTACCGGAGGCGTGTACGTACTGTACGTAGCCTTACGTAATGTTCTATAATTGGTTTATCGCTGCCAGCGTACATAGTGTACGCATTATGTCCCTATGTCGCCGGGAAATTGTCCCACAGTCAATGAAGCGGAGCACTTACCAAAATCGCACAACAACATTTTTACTGATTTTGGAACTCAGTGCACACATAAGGCGCACCCTCGATTTTGAGAAAATTCAAGGCTTTCAAGTGTGCCTTATAGTGCGGAAAATACGGTCGTTTGTTTTGTGTCCTGCTGTTTTTGATGGTCTAAACATACTCAAAAACTTCGAAACTTCGCATCACACATCGAGCCTGGCCAAAAATTTTATATTGAGCATGTTTGTTGTGCCATTTAAAAAAAAAAATAAATAAATAAAAAAGCTCAGTAGCGACCCATACAAAATTTCATCGAAGCAGCCCCTCCCCTCCTTTGCGTTTCACCTAGGTCTACTAAAATTGGGTGATGCATGTAAAAGCCCACGACCTTCAAAAGTCTCTTGGAGGCGTACCCTAAACCCAACAGGAAGTCCACCATTTTTAATTTACTTTCAAATTCTGACATATTTTTCCCCATTTACAGCCATTATATTTTTATGAGCTCCTCCTACAGATTTTATCCGATCGACTTCAAACTTTGGGTGTCTCATCGAAAGACAGTGAAGATGAAAAGGTATTAAAACCTTTTCACATCGGCTAACGCGGTTGCCATGGCAACATGCTGTTCGCTGCGCTGTTGTTGTGCTGCACATAATTCTGAAGTGGAATAAAAAGGATATATGGCCACAGCAGCTCCTGTGGCAGGCCGTGCTTTCTCAGAAGCCGCAGGAAGTACATCCTCTGCTGGGCCTTTTTGAGGACGGAGTTGATGTTGGTCGCCCACTTCAGGTCCTGAGAGACTAATTCCCAGGAATTTGAAAGGACTTCATGACCACAGATGTCAGGGCGACAGGCCTGTAGTCATTCAGACCCTAAATTGCAGGTTTATTGGGGACTGGGATGATGGTGGAACGTTTGAAGCAGGATGGTACTTCGGACAGTTCTAGAGATCTATTGAAGATCTGCGTGAAGAATGGAGCGAGTTGGTCCGTGCAGACTTTGAGGCAGGATGGGGACACATGGTCTGGGCCTGCCGCTTTGTTAATCTTTTGTTGTTTGAAGATGTGTCTCACATCCTGTTTGTGGATGGTAAACACAGAAATCAGAGGTGTGATTGTGGTCGGGGTGCGTCCGGATGGGTGTAGGGTGTGAAAGTGTCCTTTTCAAATCTGCAGTAGAAGGTATTCAAGTCGTTGGCTAGTGTGCTATTGTTCTCAGCTTGGGGGGATCGTCGCTTGTAATTAGTCAGCGATTGGAATGCATGCCAGACTGATTTAGAGTCGTTAGCGCTAAACTGTTTTTCCAATTTTGCTGCGTAGTTCCTCTTTGCAATGTTAATTTCTTTAGTCAGCAGATTTCTAGCGCAATTATACACGGCCCTGTCCCCGCTCTGATATGCGTTCTCCTTAGCTTGGCGAAGCTGCTTAAGTTTGGCAGTGAACCACAGCTTGTTGTTGTTGAAAGTGCGAAATGACTTTGTTGGTACACCCACATCTTCACAGAAACTGATAGAGGATGTGACAATGTCCGTATATTCATCCAGGCTGCCAGCTGAATTTTCAAAGAGACTCCAGTCTGTGCAGTCTAAACAGCTTTGAAGTTCCATCTTTGCTTCATTGGTCCACTTTTTCACCGTTTTCACAATAGGCTTCGCGCATTTAAGTTCTTGCCTGTATGTCGGTATTAAGTGAATTAAGCAGTGATCAGACGAGCCCAGGGCTGCACGAGGTTTGGCACGGTATGCGTTTTTTAGCGTAGTATAGCAGTGGTCTAAAATTTTATTTTTCCTGGTAGGACAGTCGATGTGCTGCTTGTATTTAGGGAGTTCGTGGTTGAGTTTAGCTTTGTTAAAGTCCCCGAGAATAATGAGGGGTGAGTCCGGGTGTTAGCAGTGTGGCGTTCATGTTAGCTTGAGGCGGGATGTACGCTCCATCGAGGATGAATGATGCGAACTCACGCGGCGAGTAGAATGGCTTACATTTCAAAAACAGCGACTCCAAATGCGGGCTGCAGTGTCTGCTGAGCTCCGTGACGTCCGTACACCATTTTTTGTTGATATAGAAGCATATCCCGCCGCCTTTTGTTCTCCCCGATAACTCCGCGATGCGGTCCGCTCGGTGAAGATGAAAACCCGGAAGCATGACGGCGCCGTCGGGTACAGCCTCACAAAGCCAGGTCTCCGTAAAGCACATGGCGGCGGAACGTCCGAAGTCTTTATTGGTCTTTATCAGAAGATGAAGCTCGTCCATTTTGTTGGGTAGGGAGCATACATTCGCGAGGGGGATCGACAAGAACGCCAATCTGTATCCTCTCTTGCGGAGTTTCACCTGGATGCCGGCTCGCTTCCCTCTGTGGCGTCGCTTCCGCCTCCATGCGCCAGAAACCGCGGACGCCGCTCCGGACAGTAACTCATGGAAAAAACTGAGCAGATTTGCGAATGTTGGTGAAAGAAAGTCCGGAGTAGCCTCCTTGATGGTTAGCAAGTCTCCCCTTGTGTAAGTGAGTCGTGTAATGTCTCCAAAGACGAACGAAAAACACAAAAACAAAAACAATACTAGAAAGCGCATAACCGAGGCGACCACGCTGGTAGGCGCCGTCTTGGATAGATATTCTGGAAGATTGTGATTGTTTGGTGTGGTTTTTTTGTTTTGTTTTGTCTATGGTTGGATTCAGTGCTATATTAAAGTAACCACCTATAATGTTGAATTAGCTGACAAATTGGTCAGATGAGAACAAAGTGTGTGAATAAAAGCTGATCATCATTATTAGGGGTGTATACATTAACTAATGTGCATGATTTGTTAAATATAGTTGCCTGAACAATTATGGATCCCGCTTCTGGATCACTTATTTTGCTATTTCATGTCAAAAGTACCGTATTTTCACGACCATAAGGTGCACTTCAATCCATCCATCCATTTTCTGAGCCGCTTCTCCTCACTAGGGTCGCGGGCGTACTGGAGCCTATCCCAGCTGTCATCGGGCAGGACTGAACTGGTTGCCAGCCAATCGCAGGGCACATAGAAACAAACAACCATTTGCACTCACAGTCATGCCTACGGGCAATTTAGAGTCTCCAATTAATGCATGTTTTTGGGATGTGGGAGGAAACCGGAGTGCCCGGAGAAAACCCACGCAGGCACGGGGAGAACATGCAAACTCCACACAGGCGGGGCCAGGGATTGAACCCGGGTCCTCAGAACTGTGAGGCTGACGCTCTAACCAGTCGGCCACCATGCCGCCTCAGGTGCACTTAAACGTCTTTTATTTTTTCTTCAAAATGGACAGGGCGCCTTATAATGCAGCGCGACTTATGTGTGCACCGAGTTCCAAAATCTATAAATGTTGTTGTGTGATGAGCGCTCCGCCTGACTGACTGGGAGCATTTCCTGCCGACACGCTTCTTATACAGAGGAAAAGCGGATGTGGCTGAGCAGCATGCGGACGCTAAAGGGGGAAGGGTGCGCGTGAAGGAGTACGCTAGAGGCATGCCCCCAGTAGGCATATAGCGCCGGTATCTGTATTTTGTATCTGTATTTTGTTCGTTTTTTTCAAGGAATTATTCTGAAGTTAAGCACTTTATTTGAACACGTAATCCTTTTTTTTTTAATTTACTTACTCTTATTTTGAAATTCACAGCCCTACTTTTATTTAGTAAATTAGTTGTGCACAGTTGTGCTATATGTTTTATTACCCAGGCAGAAATTGTAAGATGGGTACAATTCTTAAAAGAAAACATGAAGGACCAGGCGAAACACATTTAATTTCATTTTAATGGTATTCCAAATTAAACTGTCAAGCATTTCAGAAAAGCATTATCATTGAACAAAACAACCATAAAAAAATTAATGATGGTTGTTCAGTCATCAGTCACATGAGAAAAAACATTGCACAAATTCTGTCAGGGTATGTAAACATATGAGCACAACTGTACATATATGCAGTCATATGTACCCGTCATTTTGGAATGAACGTCCATCCATCCATCCATTTTCTACCGCTTACCCGAGGTCGGGTCGCGGGGGCAGTAGGTTTAGCAGCCACCCTCTCCCTCTCCCCAGCCACTTCATCCAGCTCTTCCGGGGGGATCCCGAGGCGTTCCCAGGCCTGCCGAAGGATGTAGTTTCTTCAGTGTGTCCTGGGTCGTCCCCGGGGTCTCCTCCCAGTGGGATGTGCCTGGAACACCTCACCAGGGAGGCATCCGGGAGGCATCCGAACCAGATGCCCCAGCTACCTCATCTGGCTCCTCTCGATGTGGAGGAGCAGCGGCTCTACTCTGAGGTCCTCCCGGATGACCGACCTTCTCACCCTATCTCTAAGGGAGAGCCCAGACACCCTGCAGAGGAAACTTATTTCGGCCGCTTGTATCCGGGATCTTGTTCTTTCGGTCACGACCCAAAGCGCGTGACCATAGCTGAGGGTAGGAACTAGATCGACCGGTAAATCGAGAGCTTCGCCTTTCGGCTTAGCTCCTTCTTTACCACAACGGATTGATACAAAGTCCGCAATCACTGCAGACGCTGCACCGATTCGCCTGTCGATCTCCCGTTCCATTCTTCCCTCACTCATGAACAAGACCCCAAGATACTTGAACTCCTCCACTTGGGGCAGGATTTCATCCCCGATCTGGAGAGGGCACACTACCCTTTTCCGACTGAGGACCATGGTCTCAGATTTGGAGGTGCTGATTCTCATCCCAGCCGCTTCACACTCAGCTGCGAACTGCTCCAGTGAGAGTTGGTCACGGCTTGATGAAGCCAACAGAACCACATCATTTGCAAAAAGCAGAGATGCAATACTGATGCCACCAAACCGGACCCCCTCTACGCCTCAGTTGCGCCTTCAAATTCTGTCCATGAAAGTTATGAACAGAATCGGTGACAAAGGGCAGCCTTGGCAGTGTCCAACCCTCACCATAAACGAGTCCAACTTACTGCCGGATATGCGAACCAAACTCTTGACTGCGGCCGTACAGGGACAGAACAGCCCGTATCAGGGGGTTTTGTACCCCATACTCCTGAAGCACCCCCCACATGACCCCCCCGAGGGACACGGTCGAACGCCTTCTCCAAGTCCACAAAACATATGTAGACTGGTTGGGCGAACTCCCATGTACCCTCGAAGACCCTGCCAAGGGTGTAGAGCTGGTCCACTGTTCCACGGCCAGGAGGAAAACCACACTGCTCCTCCTGAATCTGAGATTCAACTTCACGACGGACCCTCTTCTCCAGCACCCCGCAATAGACCTTACCAGGGAGGCTGAGGAGTTTGATCCCCCTGTAGTTGGAATGAACGTGTACAGCTTTTTCATAACCACTAGATGGCGGCATACATTTATAAAAAGTGAAACTTTTTTCCATTTGCCCTTATACCTATGTATAATGCGCACTATTGACTTAAGATTTTTTTTGGGGGGGAGGGAACGTGCATTATACACGAGAAATGATGATAGTATTGTGTCTCCTCTTTGTCTGCTGTTATAGCAGGCTGAAAAAGTCTGAAATTTTTTTGGGTATGAAAAAGAGATCCGTTTTTAATTCTGATATAATCTATAATCTGAATTATTTTTGCCTGTGAATGAATGCCGTTTACATTCCATGAGTCAAAATTTAAGTGTGACATGCAGGTATTAATAAGTGTACGATTGTTATATGTGATTGTGGGACTATCTGTGTGAGTATATTTACTATTTGTTTGTAGGAGATATAGGGGGGGGGGAGTGCCAGAAAGAAAGAGAAAAGAAGACAAGTAGAAAGAAAACAAAGACGATGTACCATATCAGTGAGTGCAGAGTGTAATAGGATGTGCGTGATTCCCTTTTTTTTTTTATTTTTTTTTTTTAACTTAAATTATTTAAGTTTATTTCATTATATACAAGATATGGCACAATTGGGAGGAGTCCTCATCTGTTAGAAGAGCCAAGGGGTTACTTTGGAGTCGTGAAACAGTTGACCGTCTATGTATAGTATGTCCACAATCAGTGAGGCGTGTTTTTTTTTGTTGGCCGAAGTTCTTCATTAGCGAGTACAGGTGTTTGTGTCGCTTGTTGATTTCGTGTGGGAACTGGTCATTTATCCGAACTGTGTACCCTTCAGATCCCATCCTTTCGACTTTACAGACTTTCTGCTAGAAATGTTAGAATTTTGCGAATGATTTGACGTGGTTGATTTCCTGCTCACGGTCCTCCTAGTCTGTGGAGTCGGTGGAAGGCAATGTTGCCAAGTGTCTCCTTTGGAATTTTCAGCGCTGTTGACATTAACTTTTTTTTACTTGAACCTCCGGATTATCAAATTTACTCTCGTAAATGCCGGAAAAGATTAGGTAATCCCGCATGTTTTTTGACTGTAAATCCAGCATTGCTTCTTTAATTTTTGTTTTGTTTTCTTTTCTTTCTTGAGGGCTTCAACCTCAGTTGTCACCATTTTCATGGCTGACTGAAGTTTGGTATTGTCCTCTTTCAGTTTATTAAATTGGCCGGTGCGTGACCTCCAAGATGGTTTTGTCCTTCTGAATCTCCTTGTGCAATAAATCAAGACGTGATTTATAGAGGAGAGGATTTAAATATGGGTGTCAGGTGAGCTGGGTAGTAGATCTTCCATATCTAGGAGAAGAAATAGCCTTCCATCTTTTCAGCAGGTTGCTGCAGTCGTCATTGTGGGATCTGATAGCTTGCAAGACGAAGCGTTCGAAAGATCCGTCTATGAACTCTTCAAGTGGCTCCACGATATCATATTGAGTCAGGAAGAAAATAATCAATAATAATCAGCCCCAAAAAAGAAGAAACAAAAAAGTGGATGAGGAGGAAATTTAGTCTCGGGGTTGCAAATCTGGTCTTGCAGCATTGCCCCCAAGTTTCGTCAGTGAAATCTCGCTGTCTCTCGCGGTGTCAGCGCATGACTCTCCTAATGTTGACATCGATGCAGTATGTTGTTTGAATGCAAAATCCTTTGAACACCAAAACCCCTTGCAGATGACAGGATTTGAAATTGCTGACAGTGTGATTTCGTTTTGATAATTATATTCATATTATACCTGACCACTTTGTGCCTGATACCTGCCCACTCAAGTCAGCTAAACGGCAAGATGGCATTTCCAGGTTTTAACGACAGTCTCAGCCACTTCACAAAAATGCACTCTATAAAGCATACAGATGTTGTATAATACAGCAATACTTGGCTGTATTTGTTATTGTTGATGTGGTTGTGGTGGATGGAGTGGCGAAGCTTGTGTTCATTGTCTCCAGCGCCACTGCCATTCACGAGTGGGAGCAAGAGACGAGCTTCCCGTGGCCGCCTCTCTTGTGTCTCGGCCAGCTCATGTTCTCTATTGGTGGTCCTGCGCTTGGTGTATTGTGCTTCACAGTGATTCGTGCACACTGGTCACTTGTCTCAACCACGCCGTGCTGCCTTGGTCCTCTTCGGCGGCAGCGCAGCAGTGCTCTGCGGCCCCTCACAGGACGGCAAGAGGGCTGCGGTGGTGGACGTCCCCGCATCCAGTGGGAGGGCGCTTCTGGGCCACCGATGTGGTACCCATTCACTGTGGCTTCTCACAGCGCAGCGGGAGTGCTATGGAGCGCTCTCTCATCGCCACTGAGGAGGGCCGTGTTGGCGTGTCGGTGTGCTGCTGCGGGATGGGCAGCCCGGGTTCCCGTTCAGTGTGTGTAGGTCCTTTTGAGGCACAGTTCATGGGTGTAATTGTTGCCAGCATGGGCTGGCTGAAATGTGAGCTTGGCCGTGTGGGTGACATGGGAGAGGGGGCTATTTTGAGCATGTCTTTTGTTCCCATTGAATGTACTATAAATGAGGGTGGCCGGATGAGAAAAGCTGGTGACTATCAGTGCGTGACTCTCTTTTTCAGCCACCACCTTTGCGTTGAAAGTTGCAAAGGTATTTAAATGTTGTTTTAAAACACATCTGCATACTTATAGACTGTATTTGAATGTGCGTTCTGTGTGTATAAATAACTCCAACAGTAAAACTAATGCATTTGAATGTGCGTTCCGGGTGTATAAATAACTCCAACAGTAAAACTAATGTGAGGGATTCGAGTCTGAACTAGGCATCAAAGGGTAACATCTATCTAGCAGACTCAGTGCAGGGATCTCATTTGATACAGTCCCCTCCAAAAGTATTGGAATGGCAAGGTCAAGTTCTTTGTTTTTGTTGTATACTTAAGACATTTGGGCTTCAGATCAAAAGAGGAATATTACACAGTTGTCCTCATATGATTGATGACCAGGGCAGAATTTGTAAGACGTGTATATCATTATACATGACGTGAATATTATTATATCAGTGGATTGCACAAAAAAATAAATAAAAAAATCTTAAGGTTTTGTGAAAATATGTTGTTGTAAAAAACTTGCTACTGTGGCAGGCCTAAACATAATATATTGAGAAAGAGGAATGGAAAACAAAAATATTTTACAAACAGTATAAAAGAGAGTAACAGCTGCAATAAAAATTAGTGAGACCGCGAAGCAAGAACCGTGATATAGTGGAGGATTACTTTATCTGCATTCCGTGATGAGTTTCAGGGACTTATTGTTCCAGAGCTGGGACTTATTGTTTCTGTGACATGTGCATCCCGGGACTCACGTAGTCTCAAGTGTAAAATGATCTATGTTTAGTGATATGGACCAATCAGACCAAAGCTGTTTTACATATTTGAATTAGGGAAGAGGAGCAATCCAGTCAGAGCAAAGCTCATTTACATGTCACATAATAATGAGAAATCCGAGTGTCTCAAATTCCAGGCAGATAAGACCAACTAGAATAGTTTGAAAAAAGAGATTATTGGCATTTCCAACCAACATCATCATGCAAACCAGATAAAGGGACATCAAAGATTATCAAAATTATGTAGTACAACAGGAATGAAAGGGGACATTTAGCTATATTCGTAATTTATGATGTAGCAATGGATGAAGTCGCGAAATTTGTGGTCATTTTCTCCAGCAATGATCATCGCAGCAGTTTCAGTTCATTCCAGTTAATGTTGATAGCTTGTGTGTCTTTACAGTTTAACAATGTTGTTTTTTTTAACGATTTCTAGAATTACAAGTATTGGTTGAGCATGTTTATCTGGAAGATCTATACCTTTTAAATCAATCGCAAATAAATTCTGATGCGTAGCAGACAAAGATTAAGAGAAATCAGAATCCTACAGTTCAAAACTGAGGAAAGTTAATGTGTAACTAGTGACCAGAAGCGCTGTACGGGTGTACAATGCCAAAGAGCATGACAATAAGTGTCTGGAGCGTTTTCAGTACAATGAGTGCATATCTTTGATTTTGAATAGACCATTTTATTCATACTACATTGTGTGATCAATGCAGTACTTTGAACTGGATTAGCTGTAAATTACTGTTTTTTGTCATTGAGAATGTATTCTATAGGTTTGTGCGCAGTCATCATTGTCAGTAGACACTGAGAGGTCTTTTTTTCCCCATTTTGTGATTGCTAAATGTATTGAATTAGTACTTGAGATTATTTTTATACTTTTGAAATGAGTTTTTTGTTTTGTGGGAGTAGTTTGACTATTTGTGAACAAAAACAGGTAGTTGTAGAGTATTCAAGTGTGTTGAGAATCTTTTTAGGATTGTTGTTTACACTTTTTAAGGAAGTTACCGCTCTAATTTGAAATTCTTAGAATAAGCTTTCACGTGACATGAATACATTATTTTTGAATAAGTGATGCTGGCGGTCAATTCCGCTTTGTTCCCATGTGCTGCAGTAAAGGGGTATTTTGTTAATCTCAAAATGGGGATTGTGCCAGATTGAGGAGGAACGATATGGTGTTGACTGAGATTGTCTGGTTTTTAGACTTTTCCACCAAGCAGATAAAGTGGCTGCAATAATCGGATTATTCAAACATTTGTGGCATTTGAGACTTGTGCTGATAAATGGGAGGTCTGACAGTTTAGTGCTAATGCAGTCTATCTGTTCTAGTTCCAGTCAATATTGTTGTTCAACATTTGGATGTAACCATTTAATGAGGGACTGTATTTGGCTAGCTAAGTAATAGTGTGAAGTTGGGTGTGTCAAGTACCCCTTATATTTTACCTTTCTGAAGGGTAGCTAGGCTAATTCTATTTGTCTTATTTTTAGAGTAAAATTTCAAAATGGCAGGTGTCTAGAATTTGGAATTAATGTGAAAATAAATGTGTTGTAACGTTTTCATTTCTACTGTAGCTATACGCCCTTAAAGTGAGATAGGCAGGCTGTTACAACGTTTTAAATCATCACAATTTATTTCCAATAGAGGTACGTGATTTAAATTATTGAATTCTGTAAGTTTTACTGAGGTATTAATGCCTAGATATTTGATATTGTCTGTTGGAATTGGAAAGTTTGCATTTTGGTCTGCAGGATTCCATGAGTTAGTATTGATAGGGAGTATTATTGATTTTGACCAATTGATAGCATATTCTGATAATTGCGAAAATGTCTTAATGAGGTTAAAAACTCCTTGAAGTGATGTCTTGGGCTCTTCTAGATAAAGAAGGCTATCATCTGCGGAAAAAATTATTTTGTGTTCTGACACCGTTATTATAACTGTTCTGCCATATTGCTATTACCAGTGGTTTGATAAATAGTGCAAATAGGAGGGGCGAGAGTGGGCATCCTTGTCTAGTTCCTCCTTGTAAAGTGTAACTTTATATGACCCCATTTGTGGCAACAGTAGCTTTGGGTGAGTTGTATAACATTGTGATCCAGTGAATATATGAATCACCGAAACCAAAGTTGTGAAGTACAGCAAAAAGAAAAGTCCACTTAACTTTGTCTAAAGCTTTTTCTGCATCTAGTGACAAGACAATTGCTTTTAGATAATTACACTGACACATAGTTATTAGGTTTATCAGTTGCCTGGCATTGTTGGTGGAGTTTCATCCTTTAATATAGCCTGTTTGGTCACAATGTATTATCGACGGGAGAATTTTTTCTAGTCTGTTGGCTAAAGCCGTAGAAATGATTTTGATATCCGTATTAATTAGTGACAGTGGTCGATAATTAGCTGGATGAGTGGGATCTTTCACTGGTTTGAGTGGTAGTTTTATTGCGGCTATCTTTTTATGGTTTCCAATTAGGACTTTATCTTTTATCTCTAGCACCGTTCTGAAAATAGTAGTTCGAGTACAGCGGTAAAATAAGTACACCATTGTGTGGCTTGCCAATTACCGAACTAATATTGAGCAGTTTCTGAGAACTGCTTGACATGTTACATTTCTCCACATTTGTCCCTCTTGATTTATTGCATGACACACACACACACACACACACCTACACTCACACACACACACACACTTAAAGCTTCTTATTGGCAAATTTAATCTGTTAATCTCGTTTCAGATCAGGGTCTCCATCAAAAATGTATTGGACAAAGTTCAGCGTCTTAAATTGGCAATAATGTATGAGCCATAGGGGAAGCGACCTGTACGCCACAGGGTGTGTGTTCGTGTGGATCCGCGCTCGTGTGTGTGTTTAAATCACCATCTCCCTATTGTTTCAAATCGAAAGATGGTGTAAACAAATAACTCATTTTCACCATCTTTAATCCAATTCCATATTTGCTCACTGCCCTTCGGCTGTGGAGGTGCCTGCCACTTTAGCCTTGCTGCTCTTGTTAGCTGAGGATAGAGGCCTGCGAGGGTCACTGTTCTTCTAATCTGACAAATTAAGTGAGGAGAGAACGAGCTCCCTCCCGAGATGAAGCGCGCTGTTATCTCTCATTCTGCTTGACCCAGCTCCTCCTCACCCTCTTACTCTTTTATTCTCCTCATTGGTCCCTCTCTTCTAACCATATACATATCTCACTGGCCTGTAGAGTCACTCGCTTATTTTGGTTGCAATTGCAGTACAACTGGAAATAGTGTTGTAAAAGCACTGCAGAAACTATTGCCAACTACCGCGAACTTCTAATTGATGTGCAGCATTTGCAAGAAACAAAACGGGCCCATCTGCCTGGTGGTTGAGGTAATTGCATTCTTCAAAGTGACAGCGGCCCTGCTACATAATTCATTATTAGGTGACACGCCGTCTCATGGCCTAGTGTGTCTACTGGCCCCGATGCAGGTAAGGGGGAGCTGGACGGGAAGGAGGGCAGTCACAAATAAAAAGTAGGGAGGTTGGTCAAAAGAAGGCAGGTATGAAGGAGAGGGTAGAAAGGAGGCTGGTTGGGAGGTTCAGTAGGAAGTGGTTAGGAAGGAAGCGTGTGTGGAAGAAGGGATTATGAAAGAGACGGGTATGATGGAGGCAGGTAGGAAAGGGATGCAGATTGAAAGGCTGGTGTGTGGAAATGAGAGTTGTTTGTTAATGAGACATGAAGTTAGCAGAATTCCTGGTTCAGGAAGTCTGTGGTTATAGACCAATTTCACTGGGGGGAAGTGGTTTTGCCAGAGAGGCGCAGTTTTAAACACATACACACAAACACATTATTGCATTGTTATTTTCATTGTTCTCCCTGACCATGCAGGAACTAAGACTCCAAATTAGCTGAAGCTAGACCTTTACTATGCATCACATATTCCTATTTTTAAAGGCAACAGAGCAGTGGAGAGTAATATATTACATTTCAGCAACATATTAGGCCTATATAAAATAACATTACAGTTTTCCTTGGTTTTGTGTTGTGGTAAGTGTTGAGGTAACTCAATGTGCTTTACATGATCAAAAGCATTTTAAAAATGTGAAATAAAGAGCAGCTTAAAAATTTGTTTAAAAATCAAACAAATACAATTAAAAACAACACATTTAAAAGTGGAAATATTTGAAAAAACATGAGCAAAAAAATTGTTTTTTTACCTGGACTTAGACATTGATACTTGAGTAATGTTGGCCACCTATTCCATTTGCCTGCAGCACAGCAGTTAAAAGCTGCTTCTCTATATTTGCTTTAGACCAGGGGTGTCAAACTCAAATTCACGCTGGGCCAAAATTAAAAATTGGGACAACGTCGCGGGCCAAACTCAATATTTAATTAACGATCACTGCGCTGGGCAGCATGGTGGGCGACTGGTTTGAGCGTCTGCCTCACAGTTCTGAGGACCGGGGTTCAATCCCCGGCCCCGCCTGTGTGGAGAATGCATGTTCTCCCCGTGCCTGCGTGGGTTTTCTCCGGGCACTCCGGTTTCCTCCCACATCCCAAAAACATGCATGATAGGTTAATTGGCGACTCTAAATTGCCCGTAGGTGTGAATGTGAATGGTTGTTTGTTCGTATGTGTCCTACGATTGGCTGGCAACCAGTGCAGGGTGTACCCGCCTCCTGCCCGATGATAGCTGGGATAGGCTCTAGCACGCCCGCGACCCCAGTGAGGAGAAGCGGCTCAGAAAATGGATGGATGGATCACTGCGCTGTGCATGTTTCCCTTCTCTCCAGAAATGTAGCGTTAAAGTTTATCATATGACAACAAACTTAAATTTTGCTTAAACACTGAATCTGGAATAAACAAACTTTAATATTATAAACACGAGAAATCAAATTTGCAATAAAAGACATCAATGGTATTTGTTTGTTGTTTTGTATTTAAATAGATAACATGAATTCTTCTCTCTCCATCTTCTATTTATCTATCTCCAACTACCTTTCTTTTTTTAAAGGACAACAACAAAACAAAACAACCCAAAAAAATAAGAATGTCCTTCAATAAAAATTCTAACGTCTAACTATTAACAGTCCCTGCCTATGGGTTGATAAAGGGCATTAAAAAAAACATTAATTAATTTATGTTATATTCTTTGTTACAGCCACGTTGCTCCACACACGACAAACAGGTCTGTCTTTTACTTTAGTGAACAGACAATCTGCCTCCCACCTGTCTTGGAAGTTAACCCTTTTCCATCTTTCGTTTGGCCATTTTTGGGAAGGGGAAGTGGAAATTTGCTCGAGGAGACTGGTGGCATAGTTGCTAACAACTGCAACAGAAAGGGAAGGGGCGCTCGCCGGTCTCGACTGATGGGCCAACACACTAGCAAAGCATTCTGGGATTTGTAATATTAGTGGCGCATGTGCTATATACTGGCAGGCCAGCTCTAATACACATTTGATATGGTCTTGCGGGCCAAATATATATAAATTATATTTAAATTTGGACCCCGGGTCTGAGTTTGACATATATGCTTTACACTCTCTGCTTCATTATCTGATCTGAGTCGGCAGATCTCAGAGCCGTATTTATATTCCATTAGCATGTCTTGAATATTCAGGACCAAAACCATTTAGTGATTTATAGTAGGAGAACTTTAAAGTCTATTCTATAAAGCTGACTGGGAGCCAGTCTCTACACTGACTGGGAGCCAGTGTAGAGACTTTAGAATTGGAGTATTATGTTCTGATCTCTTTGTTCTGGTCAGAACCCGAGCTGCAGCACTAAGACAGAGCTGTGCATGTTCGATGTAGCTGTACAATGGCAAGCTCATGTACAATCATGTACAAACCACACCCACTCTGTTGAACTATTATCTGAAGACCCCTTTGAACACAGTCAGCCCCAGTACAGTCAGTCTGATCCAGACTGACTGTGAACTGAGATGAACTGATCTTTCCCAGTTCATCTGATCTTTCTCGATTCTCAGAGTATGAGAGTTCAATCAGCTCATCCATTGACAGTAGTGTTATTTTGTTTTTTGAAAACCAGCTAAAAAAAAATAAAAAATCCTTGTACATTGTGTAACGTGTGGTTCTCCCACTGCCCAAGAAGACATCAAAGAAGTAGCGATTGAAGGATCTCAGCTGACACTGGAAATCACCTCTACCAAGAGCTACACTTACCGCTGGTAGTCTCATCCGTCTCTGAGTGGGAACAAAGGGGCCGGAAACCTGCTTCTAACAGCATCTGTGTTTTTCAGTGGCATTCAAGTTTGAGAGGATTTTGCAGTAATATGAACTTAAAATAAATAAGGGAAGACATATGCTGTACTGAGACAGAAGTGGTGCTCTGTGGGGATGGCAGGTGTGATTAACCACGACACTCAGCCAAATATTGCACTTACATTCTTGGGGACACAGAGCAATAAGGTTGTGGACTTAAAAATTGTGTCACCCAAGTTTCAAACTCCAATGCAATGGAATTACATGGATTTAAAGAGGCTCTCAAAAATATTGAAGTAAATAGAGTACAAGTATCAACCATCTCCACTGACAGACATCCCCAAATTGTTAAAGATGAGGGTGAATAATGCTCAAAAGGTCCATGAATTTGACCAGTGGCATGTGGCAAAAGGTGTATCCAAGAAACTGACAGTAGAGGCCAACAGAAAGGGGTCTGAAGACCTGGGTGGATTTGATAGTATCTATCATTAGCCACCTAAGGTGGAGTGCCCAGACCTGGGAGGCGGATCCTGTGTAGGGTTGGGCATTGTTTGAATTTGAGCGATTCCGGTTCCGCTTCCTGGTTTTGATTCCGGTTCCAAACGATTCTTGATTCCGATTCTTTTAGGGGGCTGGGTAAAAAAGTGGTTTAAGTAAAAAGTGTCCAGATTATGAGCATCCATTTTCTTAGCAGCCCGCAGCATAGACTAAAATGAACATTTGAGTCGAGGTTCTTTATAACCAGTATCAATATCAAACCAATGAACTAAAAGGCAATGTGTGTGGAACTAGCCTATTAGACTTAATATTCATGAATTAATGTTTCAGCTAAAAGTTAAATATAGCATTGTTAAAATAGTTATTTGGGTTTCATAACGTCAAATGGTTTATATGTGCAAGTCTTTACTTGACTTCCTGTTTTAAGCTTGTAGCTTTTTATTTTGAAGGGTACGCAGGAACTCAGCATTTTGGCATGAAAAGTAACTTCACACAGCACCAGTGATTTTATATATATATATATATATTTATATATATATATATATATGTTTTAAATAAAACATTTGTTTGTGATACCGTGAGACAACATTTATGTGAATTTTGTCCCAATTCACTGTGATGTAAAGTTGCTATTGTGACGTTTTAGCCCAATGTTAAATTAAGCTGCTTCTTTTTTTTGTCATCGGCGCTTACGTTGGTTTGAAGACTAAAATAAACGATAAAAACCATCAGTGCAAAAGTACAAACAACCGTTTACCTTGTTAGCCGTCTCAATGTTGGCATCGACTAATTTTATTGTTTCACTAACGCAGTTGACTTCATTGAAGCTCCTCGCGGTTTAGGCTGAGGCTCGGAGCGCGTCAGACGCTACACATTGTGAAAGCCTCCTTTGCACAATGTAATCTTATAATGTAATCTATTGTTCCACTGAGGCGACTGGTCATTAATTTAAAAACAGTGAAGACACACTTTTGTTCGCGCAGCTGGCATTGGGCTCAAGCACGTCATCGTACGCCTTCTTCTTCGTTGGTTTACGCCGCTTCTTTGTTGTTTTTCGCCGCTTCTTCTTCGCGGCTGGCGAACCAGGCATCGAAACTGGGAACCAAAATTTTTACATTTTAACGGTTCCGGAGAACCAGAACGTTAGTCCCGGTTCCAATCGGTTCTCGATTCTCGATGCCCAACCCTACTCATGTGCTGCTAAAAGAGAAGTGGGTGTCAGTGATAGAGCATGTGACCAACAGAGACCCAGAGGAAGAAGTTGTGGTTGAAGCCTGGGACTGAAGCCCACAGCGCATTGATGAAGATTGTGACAGATAAGCAGCTTTTGAAAGACCTCGACCACCTAACCAAGTGTGTCCACACAACAACATTAGAGGTATTTATTTACACTTTTTTAAATTATTAAATTTTCTCAAATAGAACAGAATTACAGAATGCATAACTCGCATGTTCCATTTCTATTTAAAATATAGGTTTACCACTCTATGTATTTAAGTATCTCTCAAAGAGAATGCACTTTGGGTATGAGTTAATGGTCCACGCTTCCATGTTGGCTGCTCTGGATCAAAACCTCAATGTGAATAGGAAGCAGTTAAGTAAACTATAATCATTCATTTTTGTTGCAATTTGGACAGATTTTACTTATTTTATTCACGCAATTAGTGACAAATATAACTCTGAGAATTGATAACATTAACTTGATTGCTGTTGTTGTTGGCCATTGTCCAAATATGTCGTGTCTACTATGCTTGTACGTAAACTAATTGTAAAACTCTTTGGCTGCTGCTTCTTTTTTCTAAATCATATTTGTAATTTTTAAAATAACCAATATGACAGTGGAGAGAAAATTTAAATACGGACTGTTGAACCATAGGGCTGCTCAATTAATCACAATTACCGGCAATTGAGCAGATTGTCGATAGTAGCTTGCAAAGGGTTGCTATTATTTGCAAACACTATAATCTCCTTCTAGTGTGTTTTTGTGTATGAAGCCTGTTAACCCTGTATTTAAACTTTTCAATCAGAATCAGAATCATCTTTATTTGCCAAGTATGTCCAAAACACACAAGGAATTTGTCTCCGGTAGTTGGAGCCGCTCTAGTACAACAGACAGTCAATTTACAGAACACTTTGGAGACATAAAGACATTGACAAAAAACAATTGTGCAAAAAGATGCAGAGTCCTCTAGCACAGAGCAGTTCGAATGACTAATATTGCAATAGTCCGGTGCAATGACCATTGTGCAAAGGGCGCTGAGACTTCAAGGAGTGTATGCGGTTTAAAGTGACGAGTAGTGCGATCATCTGGGACAATGTTGGTTGTGCAAATGTTACAGATACTCCTCAATCGGTGTGCAAATGGAGCAGATGCTACTCTGGCATGAGTGGCCACTATATGCAAATAGTGCAGCAATCATGTGCTGAAAATCATATAGCTTTTTTTTTTAAGCTTAGATACTAAAATTCCTAGCTGTTTGAAATTCACACTGTAAAATGAAGCTTGACTGTATAACATAAATCGGTAATCAGCCAATTAGCTATTATGAAGCCAACACAATATCTTTCTGAAAAATCATCATCAAGGTTTTATTGCAAGCACAGTGTGACACAAATCTGTGTTTGAACAGGCTGTTTATCAGCACGGGGAGGTTTTGATGAACCAAATACAGAATCTCATGGAGCAAAGTTCACAAGAAGTTCACAGCGAAACCAGTGGATGTTGGAAAGGACGACATCTACATGGCAGTAATGATGTCTGCCTGATGATCTCTCCTCTGTCTGCGATGCAAGCGACATGAGCCTGACACAGAACTCTGCACATCATGGGTCCACAAGACAGACTGCCCAAAGCACAAATGATCTCGCAGACAAAACAGTTTTCACATTTCAAGTACAGGACTTTATCTTCAGCAATAAAGTCCCTTACATGTCATAAAAATGTGTTCATGCCTGATCCACTTCAACTGACTAAAACCCTGTGTCCGCTCGGTTCAGGGTAGACCTCAACAATTTTGTTGACTACACATGAAGGAATGACTGCGGACTCGTTTTCCTAGCCAGTCATGAATCCACCAAGTGAACTGCCTATATGAAACATACCTATATGACAAAATAAAAGAAACATAAAAATAGAAGTCAGTGTAATTTAAAATATAATTACTTGATCTCAGGAAAATAAAAATGTTATCCTAATTTGGTGTATTGAACACCAGTGCTGATTACAATGTTGTAACAAATACAACTGTGACCACAAGATGGTGGTAATGCAACTAACAAAATTGTATGAAACAGAAATTATACAAAACCACAGTAACTTTTCATCTCAGCTTCTTATCCTTATGTTTGAAGTGGCACTAAGCAGGCCCAAAAAATGGCATGTAAATTCGACACACCACAGAGACGAGTAATGTGAACAAGCCTGACAAATGTGTATGAATAAAATAAATCGAAGTATATAAAATCAGGTTTCAAAACTTGAATAATATGGGCCACCTCTCAGCTCTCAGACGCTGTGGGCTTGTCGAATGGATGTGCCAAAAGGAATCAAACATACTGAGGGGGTGATCGCTTATACGATGTAAACTCACGTTAGATGGCTCAACTTCAAAATTGAATGGTTATTAACGTGGGTCCCCCTTCCCATGGGCTCACCACCTCTGGGAGGGGCCATAGGGGTCGGGTGCAGTGCGAGCTGGCCGGTGGCCAAAGGCGGGGACCTTGGCGATCCGATCCCCGGCTACAGAAGCTGGCTCTAGGGACGTGGAATGTCACCTCTCTGGCAGGGAAGGAGCCCAAGCTGGTGTGTGAGGTCGAGAAGTTCCGACTAGATATAGTCGGACTCGCCTCCACGCACAGCTTGGGCTCTGGTACCAGTCCTCTCGAGAGGGGTTGGACTCTCTTCCACTCTGGAGTTGCCCATGGTAAGAGGCGCCGAGCAGGTGTGGTTATACTTATTGCTCCCCGGCTCGGCGGCTATACGTTGGGGTTCACCCCGATGGACGAGAGGGTAGCCTCCCTCCGCCTTCGGGTGGTGGGACGGGTCCTGACTATTGTTTGTGCCTATGCACCGAACAGCAGTTCAGAGTACCCACCCTTTTTGGAGTCCTTGGAGGGGGTGCTGGAGAGCGCTCCCGCTGGGGACTCCATCGTTCTGCTGGGGGACTTCAATGCTCACGTGGGCAATGACAGTGAGACCTGGAAGGGCGTGATTGGGAGGAAACACCCCCCGATCAGAAGCCGAGCGGTGTTCTGTTATTGGACTTCTGTGCTCATCACGGATTGTCCATAACGAACACCATGTTCAAGCATAAGTGTGTCCACACGTGCACTTGGCACCAAGAAACCCTAGGTCGCAGTTCGATCGACTTTGTGGTCGTGTCATCGGACTTGCGGCCGCATGTCTTGGACACTCGGGTGAGGAGAGTGGCGGAGCTGTCAACTGATCACAACCTGGTGGTGAGTTGGTTCCGATGGTGGGGGAAGATGCCGGTCCGACGTGGCAGGCCCAAACATATTGTGAGGGTCTGCTGGGAACGTCTGGCGGAATCCCCTGTCAGAAGGAGTTTCAACTCCCACCTCCGACAGAACTGTGCCCATGTTCCGGGGGAGGCGGCGGACATAGAGTCCGACTGGACCATTTTCCGCGCCTCCATTGCTGAGACGGCCGACCAAAGCTGTGGCCATAAGGTGTTTTGGTGCCTGTCGTGGCGGCAATCCCCGAACCCGTCGGTAGACACCAACGGTGAGGGATGCCGTCAAGCTGAAGAAGTAGTCCTATCGGGCCTTTTTGGTATGTAGGACTCCTGAGGCAGCTGATGGGTACCGGCTGGCCAAGTGTAACACAGCTTTGGTGGTTGCTGAAGCAAAAACTCGGGCATGGGAGGAGTTCGGTGAGGCCATGGAGAAAGACTTCCGGATGGCTTCGAGGAATTTCTGGTCCACCATCCGGCATCTCAGGCGGGGGAAGCAGCTGGATGGCGGGGGTGGTGGGGGGGTGGATGGCGTCACTCTCAGATTCAGGAGGAGCTGTGTGGTTTTCGTCCTGGCCGTGGAACAGTGGACCAGCTCTACACCCTTGGCAAGGTCCTCGAGGGTGCATGGGAGTTCGCCCAGTTCGTGCATGGGAGTTCGCCCAACCAGTCTACATGTGTTTTGTGGACTTGGAGAAGGCGTTCGACCGTGTCCCTCGGGGGTCCTGTGGGGGGTGCTTCGGGAGAATGGAGTACCAAACCCCCTGATGCGGGCTGTTCGGTCCCTGTACGACCGGAGTCAGAGTTTGGTCTGCATATCTGGTCTGCATATCTGGCAGTAAGTCGGATTCGTTTCCGATGAGGGTTGGACTCCGCCAAGGCTGCCCTTTGTCACAGATTCTGTTCATAACTTTTATGGACAGAATTTCTAGCTGCAGCCGAGGCATAGAGAGGTCCGGTTTGGTGGCCTCAGTATTGCATCTCTGCTTTTTGCAGATGATGTGGTTCTGTTGGCTTCATCAAGCCGTGACCTCCAACTCTCACTGGAGCAGTTCGCAGCTGAGTGTGAAGCAGCTGGGATGAGAATCAGCACCTCCAAATCTGAGACCATGGTCCTCAGTCGGAAAAGGGTGGCGTGCCCTCTCCAGGTCGTTGATGAGATCCGGTCCAAGGGGAGGAGTTCAAGTATCTTGGGGTCTTTTTCACGATTGAGGGAACAATGGAACGGGAGATCGACAATCGGATCAGATTACATACTCCTTTAAGCCACTTATTTAATTGTGAAAGCGTGCTGAAACGTTCATCTTCTCTACGTACTGTTCAGATAGGTCCACTTAAGAACACATCTGTACTTAAACATTCCATTTTGCGTAGGAGATCAGTGAAATCCCGTTTCAGTAACTGATTGCCGTTTAACAAGGATCCTGTGTGTATAATGACAGATTCCACTGTTTGGTGGTCGTTCGTGATCTTCATGATTTTCTTTGAGATGTCAGACACCATGTTGTTAGTAAAGCACAGCACTTTGGTGTTCTTCTCGCTGCAAAAGCATTTTACACCGTTAATAACGCTGTCACCTATTATCAATGTTTGTCGCCCAGTAAGTGGCTGCCTTTTTTCCTTGTATGATTTAGCCTCATACCTTTCATCAGTGCTCGGAGACGGGCATTCTTCCAGGTGTTGAGGGTCTCGTAGTGGCGCAAATCTGTAAATCGGATGGTGATGCTTTGGACAGGTTTGCTCATTTTCCTCAATTTCGCTGCAGCTAAAGTCCTGTGTCCTTCATTCCTTGGGATTGAAGAAGCATTCAGTGCAGACAAGCCAGTTTCCTCATTAATTTGTTGGTGATATGTGCTCCATGTTGTCCGCTGACCCATATCTTTAGATTTTGCTCCCAGCAAATTCCAGGCAGGGTTGCTGGCGGAGTCATTGCCGAATTTTTTGCTATTATCACAGGCTGCATCCATCATCTGAGTCTGCTCCTGTCCACATTTTTGGGACATCGGTCAGGTGCTTTCATTCACTAACTGGCCATTAATTTCCACAAAGACTTTAAGGCAGTGCATTTCTGGCTCTAATATTCACTTCTGGAGGAGTTTATGATAGTCCTCAGTGGAAAAATGAGGCATCTTTTTGGTGGTCTTGTTCACGCTCGCATTACAGTGAGGGAATACCTGACTCCATCTAATAAAAAAAATAAGTACAGTCACACAGGTTTAAAAAAGTATCCAGGAGTCACTGTGTCTTTTGTACTTTAGTCAAGCTTATCAGCAAGAAAAAATGCAAGGCAGGCGCAAGCAGCAGAAGCGTCTGCACTGGACGGGAGCAGAAAATGGTATGGTAAGGTTAAGTTAACTAATGTTAACTAGACTCATTCAATCCACTCGAGCTGACATTAACGCCTCGTCTGACAGGCTACTATCATAATTCATGTAGTTGGGTAACAACAATTTTTGAACAGAAGTATTTCCTTTATAATTGTTTCTTGGGTCTGATTATTTCTTGTCAGGTGGATGGTAACTTTGTCCTGGTGTTTACAACAAAACACGCTAAAAGCTCCAACTAGAATATTGAGCTGTGACACGCATTACTTCCACCTTTTGCGTCGGTGCAATATCACAATTTTAATATTTACATTATGGACTGAAGCGCTGGGAGAAGTGGACATAGACTTCTCGGCATGCCTACCGACATTTTGTGCAAGTCCCAATTTCAATAAAGTTGGGACAGTGTGTAAAACCTTAATAAAAATTGAATACAATGATTTGCAAATCCTTTTCAACCTATATTCAATTGCGTAAACAAAAAAGATATTTAACATACAAATTGATTTCCTTTTTTTTTTGTTGCAAATTTTCTCTTATTTTGAGTTTGATTCCTGCAACACAAGCTGGGACAGGGACAAAAAAAGACTGGGAAGGTTGAGGAATGCTCAAAATACACTTGTTTGGAACAAGTTGATTGAAAAGAGGTGAGTGTGGTGATTGGGTATAAAAAGGAGCAACCCCGAAAGCCTCAGTTGTACACAAGCAAGGATGGGGTGAGGTTCAACACTTCATGAACAACTGCGTGAGCAAATAGTCCAACAGTTTAAGAATGTTTCTCTACGTGTAATTGCAAGGAATTTAGGGATTTCATCGGAAAAAGACCTTCCGGCTTGTTATCGGTGCAAAATTCAAAAGCCAGCATCTGTGATGGTATGCAGGTGTGTTAGTGCCCATGTTATGGCTAACTTGCACATCTGTGAAGGCGCCATTAATGCTGAAAAGTACATACAAGTTTTGGAGCAACATATGCTGCCATCCAAGCAAGTCTTTCAGATTGTGAGTACTAGTTAGGTCTTCCACCAGTCCAGACCTGTATCCCATTGAAAATGTGTGGTCCATTATGTAGCGCAAAATAAGTCAACAGAGACTCCGGACTGTTGAGCAACTAAAGTTGTACATCAAGCAAGGGAGGTCCAGGCACAATGGTTGGATGGCACTCAACCCCATAGCCCAGACATTGGAAGAAGATTGGAGGTTGTTGTTACATGGACAAAACAGCCACGACTTGCTAGAAATTCCTGCAGCTCCTTTAATGTTGCTGTGGGCTTTTGGCAGCCTCCCTGACCAGTTTGTTCTCCTCCTTACATTAATTTTGGAAGGATGCCCAGTTCTTGCTATTGTCACTGTTGTGCCACATTTTCCCCAATGTATGATGATGACTGTCTTCACTATGTCCCATGGTATATTTATTGCCTAGGGAAAAATTGCACTCTTCACCTGACGTATACCTTGGAACAATGAGATCCCTCTGATGCTATGAAAGCTCTCTGTGGAATTTTGCTGAAAGATATGACTTAAAAATGTCAGGAAAAGTACTCGAAAATCCAAACAATTTAGTTGCACTTAGTCAGAGCAATTTTAATTGTTGCAGGTGTGTGCTGACTCCCATTTAAATGAGTCACTGAATTTCAAGATTAGAGCTTAAAAAGAAATTGTTGTAAATATTGCAGTGCCATGTGCCCAATGAGTAAAAACTTGAGTATTTGGTCGCCAAAACAGGCTACTATAGAAATAAAAGTTGAATTGAACAAATTTTAGAAGTGGGAAATGAGCTCAGGCCAGCCTAATTTGTTGCCTAAACAGGGTGCTATTGGGGGGAAAAAAATCAATTTGACTTAACCTTTAAAAGAAAAATAGCCTGTTATCAATTATGCTGTACCATGTACCTCAGTAAGTTCAGGCCCGACTAATTTGTTCATTGGTACATGCTTATATTCCCTCTGAGTTCCTGGAACCTGGGTCTGTACCTGCTGCTCCCGTCCCTCCATTGCCATTTGCCTTGTCAGCTTGGGGTCGAGGGGGCGGCAGATGAAAAGCCATCAGGATGGGGAGGCAAGGTGATGAACAAAGATGGACGGAGATGCACACCAGAGGAGGCGCCTTGATGGGAGGGAGGCAGGAAGGAGTAAAAGTGACAGATGAGTTTGAAGAAGAAGGGGCATAGCGGGAATTAAAGAGATGGATAAAAGACATTTGAAAAAAGGTATTCATGGAGGAAAGGGCAGGTGGGTACTGCATTAGTGTGTGGGTGAGTGGTAGACTGTAAACACTGGAGACAGGATGGCAAGTGTCAACTTCCAAAGGACTAAATTATGTCTCATTGTGCATCTATCTTTTATCTTCCTCTATATATATGCTACGGTGCTATTGACATGAAAATTTCATCAGATGTTGGGAATAACCCAAGTTATCCATACATACAAAGAAAGTAGAACAAATAACCTCAGAAATAAAGTTGTTATAATGTGAAATGACACAGGAAAAAAGTATTTAACACGCCAACCGGCATTTATTTAATACTTTGTACAAAAGCCTTTGTTTGCAATGACAGCGTCAAGATGCCTCCTTTATGGAGAAACTAGTCGGGTGCATTGCTCTGGTGTGATTTTGGCTCATTACACCACACAAGCAGTCTTCAAATCTTGAAGGTTCCGTGGGTTTCTTTTATGGACCTTGAGTTTCAGTTCTTTCCATAGATTTTCGATTGGATTCAAGTCATGTGATAAATGGCTGATCCATTCTAGCAGCTTTATTTTTGTTCTTTGAAACCAGTTGAGAGTTTCCTTGGCAGTATGTTTTGGATCATTATCCTGCTGAAATGTCAACCCTCATTTCATTTTCATCATCCCCGTAGATGGCAGCAGATTTTTATGCATCAGTATTATAGCCTTTCACATTAAGCTCAAAATTCATTACTTACCTGCATTGTGTTTCCACTAATCATCCTTGAGATGTTTCTACAGCCTAATTCCAGTCAACCTATAGTAAATTCAGTCGATTGGCCATGATCTTGAAAGGGACACAACTGTCTATATCAAGTCCCAGTTGCCAGCGCATATCAGAGCACAGTCCCACATGAAGTCAAAGAATTGTCTGTAGACCACTGATTTTTTTCATGTTCTTGCCAATTTGCTCTCTCTTTGTTGTTTTGTTTTTGTTTATTTTTTTGTGATAACTCTTTCATTTTAATTCTGGCAGATGGCGACGGCTACCAGGACCACCTCCTACCCGTGTGCTTGGACGAAGCCTGCCAACACAGTGCCATCTACCTGGCCAAGTCGGGCTCCAAAGAGGTACACACATGCACACACAGACTGAAATGATCTTACTGTCATTCAGGCAACATCACTGCTCTATAAATTGTCTCTATTTATTCCACTGAATTTTTGTTTTGTAAAAATCTGCACTTAATGATCTTTTTGACGGTGTTTGAACCCAGCATGCAAAACAAGCAGTCGAAAAGGTTCTCTTTTCATCACAAAACAATATCAATAGCTTCTCTTATTTTGGTGGAGCACATGAAGTAGAGTAGTAGTGCAGTAGTAACTAGTTTCTAGCATTAAACTATGAAAGATCAAATAGACAAAATAAAATGTGCAATAAAATAAATATTTAACTCAATTTATTTATTATTTATTTAATTTGTAAGGAAAGTGCATCATCAGTTACCCTACCAATCCAATCCAACACCATCAACATGATGAGCTATTTTCCAAACAACAATAAACATTACCTTCACTGAAGGGAAACTTGGCTTTTCTTGGATATTTTCCTGAGATTGCAGGGTGCTTTATGCAAGAAAGTGATTTACAACAGACGCGAGTATCATTTGTCACAAAAAATAAGGTTTGCTGGAAATTCTTGCGATGAGAAATGAAAAGCTTTTTAATCACGACTTTCCCTCCACTAAAAAACAATCCTGGTGACAACATTCCCATGCTTACGTAAAAACAGCAGAATGAGGCTTCTGATCATGTTAGGGAATCACGGCTGTCATCTCAGCAGTAGGAAACATTGCCCTCTGGTTACTGTGTGGCTTCTTTTTGTGTGTGTGCATTAACACTGTGGTCCACCCTCAGTCTTTTGCGTTTGTATTTTTCATGATTCTCTTCACACTGTACCAGCAGAACCCAACCACACACTGCAAAAAATATAATTGTATATATCAAATCAAAATACTGTATGCTTCTTTGTCTACCAAGATACCGTATTAAAAGGTGCAGTCTCAGTTACGGGGTCTATTTCTGTATTTAACACATGCATAAGGCGCTCCATATTATTGGGCACAGGCATGATAAAACAAAACATACAGTAGCATGCATGCACGCGAAAACAATGTATTTAAAAAGGCAGCGGGAGCAAAATTGAGTTCAGTTGTACTTTATTGAAGTATTTAACAATGTACTCACGTTAATTTTTTATCACTCCTCATCCACAAATCCATCAAAGTCCTCATCGTCTGTATCCGAAATGAACAGCTGGGCAAGTTCTCTATCAAACATGCCAGGGGTTCCCTCTGGTCTTTGTCAGAGTCAGTCTCGTTGCCGTGCGGGTCCTCAGAAAAGATGCAGGCTTTTACGAAAGCTCGAACAACAGTGCAAGCAGACACGTTAGCCCAAGCATCCACAATCCATTCACACATTGTGGTGTAACTCGCCCGGCGCTGCCTCCTAGTCTTAGTAAAGCTGTGTTCGCCATCTGTCATCCATGGCTCCCACGCCGCTCACTTCACTTGGAACGCCCTGTTTACACGGCTGTCCAGCGGTTCGTCAAGCCTCCCGGAATGGTGGCAAGCTCCGAGTTATTGCACTCAGTCGAATGGTGACTGCAGAGACGCTTCTCCCGGCTGTTCTTTGCTCATTAGTCCATTGCTCGTGTTGGTCTTCCAACTCGGGCCACCTCGCCTTGTTTCCACTGCGGTCAAGCCAGCCTCCACTCGTAAAGTAGGATCAAGCCAGCCGCCCCTAATTTTGTTCATACTAGGCATTTCTATAATAGGTCGCCAACTCGCCACCTTCAAAATAAAAGCTTCCCAATAATACGGACATCAGCGCTCTTCGGTTAAGGAATGCAACCATCAAAGTTAATTTGAATATTGATATACATAAGAAAAATTTAGTTAATTTGATATCTTAGGAAAAATAAATGGTAAATGGACTGCACTTATTTGCTCCCAGTGGGCCTGGCAGTGCCTTGCATGGCAGCCGTCCCCCATTGGTTTATGAATGTGTGTGAATGAGAGGCTTTGTAAAGCGCTTTGGGCACTGTGATGGTGTCGGTAAAGCGCTATATAAGTGCAGTCCAGTTACCATTTATTTTTCATGAGATATCAAATAAACTAATTTTTTTTAATCCATCTCAAGATTGAAATTAACCTTGCTTGTTGCCTTCCTTAACCGAAAGAGCATTGACGTCCATATTATTGGGAGGCTTTTATTTTGAAGGTGGCTTTCACCGTGAGTTGGTGACTTATTACCGTAATGGCTAGTATGAACAAAATTAGGGGCGGCTGGCTTGACTGCTACTTTACGAGTGGATGGTGGCTTGACCACAGTTTGTTTCCACGGAAACTCAGCTTTGTCTTATTGACTTGGCTCGTTTTCCTGCTTCCTCCACTTGCGAACCATGGATTCGTTGATCTTGAATTCTCTTGTGGCTGCTCGATTCCCATGTTCCTCCGCGTAACTAATAGCTTGCAGTTTAAACTGTGCTTCATTTGCGTGTCTCTTCGTAGGTGCCATTTCCGGGGGTCCTTAGCCAAACCGATGCACATACAGGCACTATATACCTACTGGGGCCGTGTCTTCACGCGCACCCTTCCCCCTTTATGTCCGCATGCTATACTCAGTCATGTCCGCCTTCCGCTATATAAGCAGCGTGTCGGCAGGAAATGCTCCCAGTCAGTCAAGCGGAGCGCTCTTTAAAGTCACACAACAACATTTACAGATTTTGGAACTCGGTGCACACATAAGGCCCGCCGCATTATAAGGCGCCCCGTCCATTTTGGAGAAAATTTAAGACTTTTAAGTGCGCCTTATGGTAGTGAAAATACGGTAACTGGGATAGGGTCCAGCATACTCGTGACCCTAGTGAGGATAAGCGGTGAAGAAAATGGATGGATGGATGGTGTCATAATTTGTCTTTGAGATGTTACTACTGGTTATTAGTAAGAATATCTAAAATAAGAAATACCATAATTCTATAGGTGTAAATAGTATAACTACACTATTCTTAAGACATTGATGGGTGTGTTTGAGGCAAGCTGTTTACTTTTTTTTACGAAATCTTGCCAAGCCAATTTTCCTGTTCTATTGGTAGATAATTTTGCTTACATGAATATATTTCTCATGTAATTTTTTTTCTTCATGTAATCAGATCAGATTAAATTTTTTTATAAATATGCCTTTAAAGTCACAATAAAACATCATAGGACGAAGGACTGTCGTCATGTCACAATATCATGAGAGAAATTTGCATGCAAACCCTGATTTCAGTAAGCGTGAGGGCGGTGTTAAAGTGCTTTGAGTATGTCACAGATAGAAAAATGTTACACAGTACAAGTGAATACCCATTAAACTTAAACAAGCTCACAAGCCTTGAGAAGTTGCACAAAACATCAAAGGACGAACCACCACCATCATGCATGATTACGTCACTAGAGAACCTCCCAAGACCGATTTCAGTGACATGTTTTGCTTACTGTAATTTCTCATGTATAATGCACAGTTTTTTCCCAAAAACTTTGTCAATAGTGCGCAGTACACATAGGCATAAGAAAAGTTCAAAAATTCCTACACATTAAAATAAGGTATACTGCACTACTGCATATATTGTATACAAATGGCATACATTCCCTTTTTATGCGAAATATACGGTCTATAAATAAAATTTTATATATATTTCCGTCGTTATACATTAATCTGAGAATCATATTATCCTCTAGACATGAATCATTAATGGGAGAAAGAATTACTGTAGCATTAATGAAAAATTGCACACAACAAAGAGGTGAAAAGAGGCGATAAACACACAAGGTCCATGAACACTATTTAGGGGATAAGTAACAGTAACTAACATTACTCGTGCACTCACTGTAGTTGTCTTGCCACACTGCACTATTTGCATATCTGTTGTCGACCAATACTGGCCACTCATGCCAGAGTAGCATCTGCTCCATTTACACACTGACTGTGGAGTATCTGCAACATTTGCACAATCAACATTTTCCCAGATTATCGCGCTACTCGTCACTTTAAACTGCATACACTCCTTGAAGTCTCTGCGCCCTTTGAACAATGGTCATTGCACCGGACTATTGCAATATTAGTCATTCGAACTGCTCTAAGTGCTAGAGGACTCTGCATCTTTTGCACAATTGTCCAAAAAAAAATTTAAAAATGTACCGGCATTACCAGATAACTATTAACCCTTTATTGCTCAGTGACTGTTTTTTGTCAATGTCTTTATGTCTCAAAAGTGTTCTCTGTCAATTGACTGTCTGTTGTCGTACTAGAGCGGCTCCAACTACCGGAGACAAATTCCTTGTGTGTGTTTTGGACATACTTGGCAAATAAAGATGATTCTGATTTTACAAATACACTCGACAATATCTCTGACGCTGCACAGTGACATCATCATTTGCGCACTTGAAAACATGGTGGCTTGCTGTCAGAGCTGTTCTGTGGTATTTAACTACTTGTAACTTGTTTTTATCAAGTTGTTGCTTTCATAAACATTTAAAAACAATACCTACAGTGCGAAATAAGTGACGAACCTCCATCTTGATAAATTATGTGATGTGATGCAGTCCAGTGCCCGTCAGCCAATGCCCAGGCACATGTGTGGGTGTGACGCAGACATACCAACCTCAACGACACTATGCTGTCCCATTATTTCCCATGAGGCAAACATTTTTTATAAAATTTAACACATCAAACTTGAGAAGTTCTTCTTGATCCATGCTCAGGAATGGTTTTAAGCATTAATGCCTACACAGTGCGCGCGCGCACACACACCACCGCCCACATATGGTCTTTTCAGTTTAGTTCCTACCAGTTGGCAGGACGCCTGGCTCCCTTTCATTCCATCTTCTGCCACCAGAGAACCAGCTTCCACTTCCTTACCCCCCCACCCCTTCCCAATCCAAAATAGAAATGTTATCTGCTTATCCGCCATGTCCGCCCACACACAAACACACATGGATAGTCGCGCCCCCACAGTAGACACACACTTCTCTCATCTTTCTTGTCACGTTTCCTTTTTTGCAACAAAAATCAAACACTATGTTCACACTGCAGATCAATTACAATTTTTTAGCCATCTGAATTTTTTCATGTCAATGTGAACAGTACAATTCCAATATTTTATTTTTGTTTTTTCTGACCTTCTTTCATATGTGGATATAAATCGGATATGTATGCGACGCGAGTGCCGTATGGACGCTCACGACGCATACGTCATCAAACGGCAACCAACAAACATCGCAATTGTTCAACAAAACAGACACGCCACACAACGGAAAACGATGAAAAGAAGATGCTTTAGAACTGATAAATATAAGACAATGTTGGTCGCGGTTGCACAAAATCCGCCATGAGTCATGATGAGACCTACGTGAGCGGCCATATTCGGTCAACATGTTTGTGTGCATGCAAAATCTGACCTCCTGGTTTGTGCGCATGCGTGTGACATCTTGGAAGCATTCTGTCCAGAGAAGCAGCCGCATTTGTTTTTACTAATGCAAAGGACTTCATAAAAAGATCGGATTTAACAAACAATCTGAATTTGGGCATCATGCCCTGCAGTGTAAACGTAGACACATAGAAAAAAGTAGTAAAAGACAATGGTATCAACCGTAGCATAAGTTTGGGTTAGAGAATAGGATGTGTTATCATATGAAGAGAACTTGTGGTTACATAATTAAGATGCACAAAAGGAGAGAGTCTGTGATGAAGCTTCCAAAGACAAAAATGTCAAATTGATCCATGTACACGGTCAAAATAAGTGAAAAGGCTGTAATATGCATGCCAGGCCAGTAGTTGATATTGTCAGCCAGGGAGAAACACTACAACCGCTTGTCCTCCTGAGTATCATCCAAAAGTGTCTTATGAACCTCTGCTGGCTTTTGCAAGAATGATGCTTCTGAATACAGTGAACTTCCATTTATTACGGGGGCATTTCATAACACCCCTTAAAAGATGACAATTTGCGATATAGAGAGATCATTTTAAAAAAACAAAAAAAAAGTTTTTTTTCATAGTTTATCCCTCCGACACGCTTTGAAAACATTTAAACTCATTAAAACACCATTTATAAACATATGGTAAACTTATTAGAACACACGCAACAATTTTGTGGCATAACATTTTTTTTAACTTGCATGGGTTGAAATTAGTGCCAAGGCTGTAATCTGCATGCCAGCCCAGTGGTTAGCAATGCCACTTTGTGAAAAACACTATTAGAGACACACTACACAGATTTTTTCAGGGTCCACAATGCAATGTAATTTAAACCTGGTGTCACATAAACAGTTCCTATAAGGAGGGGTGCACATTCATGTAGGAAAAACAAGTTACTCTGCAGCAAAGGCACTATTTGTTGCTGATTTTTGTAAAATAGCTCATTATGTTGAATGTGTTATTGACGTAGTGTCTTTTAAAACAGAAGAATCATGACCAATTTTGCACTTTCCTGAAAAGAAAATATTGAAGCTATTATATTAAACAGTTATTGCCTTATTTTCATTGACATTTCATTTATTTTAGAATTTACTGCTCATGGGTTGGCATTTTGCTCCCTCTAAACGTACCTAATGCAACCACTGAAACAATGCAACCTTAAAACCAAGGCATGTATCTAACCATGATTTTTGACATACTGTTACACCCCGAGTGTTAGTGTGGAAATTCATTTTCAAATCTTTTGAGGCTTTAAAAATGATGTCGTCCTTCAAACGAACAACCAATTTTTTTTTACCCCATTTCAGTTCAAATGCACCCTTTGAGACATGATTTCAAACATTTTCAGGCGCGTGCCATTTAAAAATGGACCTTAAAACAAAGGACCATGCTTTTTCCTAGTTTTTAGTGCTTCTACAAAGCCCAAAAATAATAACCATGTCATTTTTAAAATTGGTCTTTCTCTAAAATTATTTTGGCATGGAGAGGAGCAACCAATAAAACATAATTTATACCTCATTTCAATTAAAATGCTCCCTTTGAGTTACATTTTCGTCTGCGTTTTCCAGCCTGAAAACGCTGATGTCATTTAAACATGGTGTCACATAAACAGCCCCAATCAGAAGGGATAAAGAGGAAATAAGACAGGAGAGTGAACTGAAGGGGCATTAAGTGGCTCCATGAGGCTGTGTGTGTGTGGGAAGGGGGGGTTTGATGCCTTCATTACCGCTTGAAGATGTACATCAGAGCAGCGGGAAGAAGATGAGAGCATGGATGAGGTCTGCGGAATAAAAAGGAAAAAAATGAAATAATCACATGATAAGCTGCCCTTGGGTTTTCAAGGATGTCCCGCTGAGTCTAAACCAGCTTGTTTAATATGTATTCTGCCACAACCCTGCAGAGTCAAAGGTCCAGCTGTAGTACGTGGACTTTAGCTTATAGGAGACATTCTCTTACTTGGAATAAAATTTACTTTTAACATTGAACTGTTAACCTAAAATGAAAACAAGACCACATTAGTCATGTTCTGTGACTGAAGCACTCTTCCACTAAAAGGCAGAAGGTACAATGAACCTGTGTATCCACATGTTGCCATTCATCCAGCAAAATAATAGCTTTGTGTTGTGTAAACAAGCCCAGATGTCACACTGAGTGAGGAAATTTTTTAGTAAACGGAGACAAGATCAGAGAGAAAATGTATATTTCACTCATGGTTAAACTGTACATCTAAGCTCCTTTCACACACTCATGCTTCCATTAGCACAATTGAATGGGGATTTATAGTGGTGTGAATGTGTTTGCCCACTTCCTGATTAATTTTTATTTGCATGTTTGTCATACTTAAATGTTTCCCATCATCAAACAAACTTAAATATTAGTCAAAGACAACACAATTAAACACAAAATGCAGTTTTTAAATGGTTTTTATTATTAAGGGAGGGGAAAAATTCAAAACCTACACGGCCCTCTGTGAAAGTGATTTCCCCCCTGTTAAAACATAACTGTTTTTTATCATACCTGATTTCAATTTATCTAGCCACACCCAGGCCCGATACTGCCACACCTGTTCAATCAGTAAATCACTTAAATAGGATCTGCCTGACAAAGGGAAGTAGATCAAACGATCCTCAAAAGCTAGACATTATGCCGAGATCTAAAGAAATTCAGGAACAAATGAGGAAGAAAGTAATTGAGATCTATCAATGTGGAAAATGTTATAAAGCCATTTCTCAACCTTTGGGACTCCAGTGAACCACAGTGAGAGCCATTATCCACAAATGGCGAAAACATAGAACAGTGGTGAACCTTCCCAGGAATGGCCGGCCTTCCAAAATTACTCCAAGAGCGCAGCGATGATTCATCCAAGAGGTCCCAAAAGACCCCACAACAAACACCAAAGAACTGCAGGCCTCACTTGCCTCAGTTAAGGTCAGTGTTCATGACTCCACCATAAGAAAGAGACTGGGCAAAAATGGCCTGCATGGCAGAGTTCCAAGACAGAAACCACTGCTGAGCAAAATTAACATTAATGCTCATCTCAATTTTGCCAGAAGACATCTTGATGATCCCCAAGACCTTGGGGAAAATACTCTGTGGTCTGAAGAGACAAGTTGAACTTTTTGGATGGTGTGTGTCCAATTATATCTGGCGTAAAAGTAACACTGCATTTTGAAAAAAGAACATAATACCAACAGTAAAATATGGTGGTGGTAGTGTGATTGTCTGGGGCTGTTTTGCTGTTTCAGGACCTAGACGACTTGCTGTGATAAGTGGAACCATGAATTCTGCTGTCGACCTAAAAATGCTGAAGGAGAATATTCGGCCAATATTCGGAATATTTGTGACCTCAAGCTGAAATTAAGCTGAAATTAACTTGGTTTCTGCAGCAGGACAATGATCCCAAACACAGCAGCAAGTCCACCTCTGAATGGCTGAAGAAAAACAAAATGAAGACTTTGGAGTGGCCTATTCATAGTCCTGACCTGAATCATTTTGAGATGCTGTGGCATGACCTTAAAAAGGCGGTTCATGCTCGAAAACCTTCCAATGTGGCGGAATTACAACAATTCTGCAAATATGAATGGGCCAAAATTCCTCCACAGTGCTGTAAGAGACTCATTGCAAGTTATCGCAAATGTTTGATTGCGGTTGTTGCTGCTAAGGGTGACCCAACCAGTTCTTTGGTTTAAGAGACAATCACTTTTTCACACAGGGCCATGTAGTTTTGGATTTTTTTTCTCCCTTAATAATAAAAACCATTTAAAAATTAAATGTTGTGTTTACTTGTGTTGTCTTTGACTAATATTTAAATTCGTTTGATGATGGGAAACATTTAAGTGTGACAAACGTGCAAAAAAATAAGAAATCAGGAAGGGGGCAAACACTTTTTCACACCACTGTATTTGTCTGTCCGTTTAAGAAAAAACTCACCAAAGCAGGACATTTCTATGTCTGAAGTGCATGTTCACACAGCCAATGTGGCTTGCCCCAATAAGATAAGTGACACAGCGATAATTTGCATGTGGTGAGTTCGGCTTGGGTGTGAAACTTCAAAACTTGCGGCCGATGACGTTCCGTCTCTGTGACACCCCTATACTATGTCAAAAGCCTTCATGCCGCCATGGTGCCTTACACACAACACAGTGAGCTAGTAAAAATGCAAAAAAAAAAAAAAAAAAAAAAAAAGATGGCTGTCATGCTGCCCATCAAATCAGTTTTTCAAGCATTGATGTTCTGAGTTGAAGTTATCGACATGGAATGGGAAAGAAAGAAACAATAAATTTTCGGGCTTCTGAGTTACTGTCAGAGATGATCCGGCACCAGCGTGAAAGGTAATTCCAGAAAAACAGAATGAGGGTGCGGCATAATTAACACATGATATTCACTTGCACCGCCATTCATCTAGATATCTGATTATGGGGAGCCATGGCACTGTGTAAATGTGCGCACAAGTCAGTGTCCCATTTAGTTTGATTCTTGGTGAAAGTCACAAGCTGAAAAGGAGGCGGGGTACACCTTGAACTGGTTGCCAGCCAATCGCAGGGCACATAGAAACAAACAACCATTCGCACTCACAGTGACACCTACGGGCAATTTAGAGTCGTCAATTAACCTACCATGCATGTAACTGTAACTGCATATAGTTAAAGGAAAAAGTCTGTGAACGCTCTGGAATTGCTTTAATCTCTGCATAAATTGGTCATAAAATGTGGTCTGATCTTCATCTAAATCACAATAATTAACAGAGTCTGCTTAAATAAATACCACGCAAAAATGTTTTTATATTTTTATAGAAAATAACGTAAAAATTCACTGGACGGTGAGGAAAAAGTAAAGTACCCTTGGATTTAATGACTAGTTGGACCCTCCTTTGGCACCAATAACCTCAACCAAACATTTCCTGTAGTTGCAGATAAGATGTGCACAATTATCAGGATAAATTTTGGACCATTCCAACTTACAAAACTGTTGCAGTTCAGCAGGTTTCTTATGATGTCTGGTGTGACTAGCTCTCTTTACGTCATGCTACATCATCTCAATCGGGTTGAGGTCAGGACTTTAGATATATACTTGGTTCAAGCTGCAAAAGGTTACAAAAGTCTAAAAGTCTTGTTCATCAGTCCACGGTTAGACAAATTGTCTGTACATGGAGAAAGTACAGCACTGTTGCTTTTCTTCCAAGGAGTGGCCGTCCTGTAAAGTTGACTGTAAGAGCACAGCGTAGAATGCTCAGCGAAGTAAAAAAGAACCCTACGGTGTCAGCTGAAGACTGACACAAATCACTGGCACATGCCAACATCTATTGACAAATCTACCATACGTAAAACCTGAAACAAGAATGGGGTTCATGGGAGGACACCGAAGGTTCACCTTCCAACAAGACAATTACCCTAAGCACACGGCTAAAATAACAAAGGAGTGGCTTCAGAACAAATCCTTGACTGTTCTTGAATCGGCCAGCCAGAGCCTTGACTTAAACCCAATTTAGCATCTCTGGAGAGACCTGAAAAGGGAAGTCCACCAACGTTCACCATCCAACCTGACAGAACTGGAGAGGATCTGCAAGGAGGAATGGCAGAGGGTCCCCAAATCCAGGTGTGAAAAACTTGTTGCATCATTCATAAAAAGACTCATGGCTGTATTAGCTCCAAAGAGTGCCTCTACTAAATACTGAGCAAAGCGTCTGAATACTTATGGCTGTGTGATATTTCAGTTTTTCTTTTTTAATAAATCTGCAAAAATGTCAACAATTCCATTTTTTTTCTGTCAATATGGGGTGCTGTGTGTAAATTAATGAGGGAAAAATTAACTTAAATTATTTCAGCAAATGGCTGCAATATAACAAAGAGTGAAAATGTTATGGTGGTCTGAATACTTTTCGTACCCACTATACACTTTCAATAATGCTGTTTCACATCACCCAGCATATCGCTAGCCATGACGTCTGATAGCCAGAGGCTGAGATTCACTGTATTTGTTTACAGAATAGCTGCATGACTATAACGCAATAAAGTTACACTTTCTGGCACGCAGTACAAACTAAAATCTGAATAAGAATACGTGTAAGGTAACTATCTTTGTCCACAATTTCTCTTTTCATTCGAAAAAATGGACAGTTTAACCTTGATAAAACGGACCCCAATATAACGGATATCAGATAAAACGGACCGTCGGAATCAAACAATGTGTCCAAAAATAGTTTCCATTTTTCATGTAAAAAATGACCAAAGCCGATGACCAAAGTCTGTTTGTTCCAGAATTGGCTGCTGTTGTTTACTGGCGCTGTCACGTAATATAGGCAGAGACTGGGAAGACACGTGTTTCCGGATCATACTGTAGATAGCCAATATGACTGGATCGAAAATAACAGATGTTGAATGTAGCAACATTTCCACATGGATGCCATGATGACAGGAGTTCAACTATTAAAGTAGCATATCTAGCATCAAATAGCTGTCTGCGGTGTTAAACACAAAGAGGAATGCAGCACACAAGTCTCTGGATTCCGGAACATGCTATTTTTGGTTCAGGAACAGGTTTTTTTTTTTTTTTTTTTGTCAAGCCGTTCATCGATGGCAACAGAGTTGTAACTAGGAAGCACTTTGTTGCTCATGAAAGCGACTCACCTATGACGAGTACATCAACATACAACATAAAGTTTGAAACTTCAAACATTTTCAAGCTTTTTTCTATTTATTGACAATAACTCTGTACTCCACTGGGTGTTTTAGTCCATGAAAAAAGTACAAAACATTAATTTTGTGCTGTACAGTAATGTGTGTGTATATGGCCGCCAAAAAAAGTGCTTCAATGTACCAGACAATCGGCTATAACGGAGGACACCCTGCCACTATTTGTCTGTTTTATCGAGGTTCCACTGTATTACAAAAGACAATCCATTCAGCCATCCATTTTCCATCCCACTTACCCTCACTAGGGTCACGGGCATGCTGGAGCCTATCCCAAATGACTCTGGGCGAGAGGCGGGGTACACCCTGAACTGGTCGCCAGCCAATCGCAGGGCACATATAAACAAACAACTATTCGCGTTCACATTCACACCTACGTGCAATTTAGTCTTTAATTAACCTACCATGCATGTTTTTGGGGGATGTGGGAGGAAACTGGAGTACCCGGAGAAAACCCACGCAGGCACGGGGGAGAACTCCACATAGGCAAACCCAGGTCCTCAGAACTGTGAGGCAGGTGTGCTAACCAGTCAGCTAACGTCCCGCTACAAGAGACAATGAATAATAAAACTCCATGGAAACTATGATAAAATAAGAGTTTTATATTGTTTTTTTGCCTAATTTAAAACACCTCTATATGGCCCTATTTAGTTGTACAAAGCACATCAAGACAGTACTTGATTTCTTGCCGTGTTATTTTTCTCGCATAATTTTTTCTGCCATGAAGATATTACGAATGTAACAGTGGATGTCCTTCATGGTTTATCCTGTAGTTTCACTGAGTCTGCATATCGGCTTTCCATACCCACTGTAGATGAACACAGTGATTATTGACAGTGAAATGAACCAGGCCCGTTCAATAGGTTTAATAAACAAAATAAATGAAAAATGAAAGTTCCCTATACCATAACCCAGTTCCCAAATATAGTACATTTCGCTTCTGGTACCAACTAAAAGACTTGCGCTTTGGGACACTCCTGACGTTATGAATAACTGTAAAAAGTTCATGAGTTTGACGCGTTCGAACGAATGTGAAAAAAAAGTCCAGATTGATGAGTATGATGGATGGGGAAAGAGAGAGTGGTCATGGAAAACACTTGTGAAGTAATGAGAGCCAGCGACGTGCTCACTCAAAATCTAAACATTGACTCTTGTGCCTGTCTGGAAAGTCACCCGTGCATGATTTGCATTTCAACCACTTTGACTGCATTTGGATTTCTCTTTCTGCATTTGGGGGATTCTCGGCCCCCTTTTTGTTTCTGGATTCATCCTATTTCAAATAAATCTTGCTACAATTTAATAAGGGAATTGAGGACAGCTGAGTATCTTTTCCTTATCGCCACTCTGTGGAAATACTCTGCTCGGCCTATTGTGGGAGAATATCAGAGGAGGGGGGCTCGAGTCGCATTACTTGCCTCGAGTCAGCTTAAGTCAGACTTAATTTTTAGGACTTTGAACTTGCTTGGCTAAATCTTATCAAACATTTGACTTTCGTCAACTTGAATTTCATGACTTGACAAGTTTTGCATGTTTACATTTGACATTGTTTACAAGAGTGGTCCATTTGTTTTGTTGTTGACAGATGAGGGTTTTTCTTTTTTTATGTAGTCCGAGCAAAACTGACAACCCACCATTATGTGCAGAGTGCAGAGGTAATCTCATAAAGGAAATATAGAAGGAGTTTTGAATATTATTAAATTCGGATTCTATTAACGTTTTGTGATAAAATCTGGAAAAATTGATTGGTAACATTCAGGGTTACAACGCTTGTACAGCGCTTTTCTACCTTCAAGGTACTCAAAGCGCTTTAAACACTGTTTTCTCATTCACCTCCTGATGAAGCAGCATCAGTAGCATCTGGGGGTTCAGTGTCTTGCTCAGGGACATTGGGACATGGTCACAGGGGCCGAGGATCAAACCCACAATCTTTTGGTTTGGAGATGACCACTCTACCACCTCAGCCATGCCTATGCTAGCTTCACAGTTTGAATCATCAGTCGTTGGTCAAACATTAAAGGTCCCCTTCCATCAGAATCCATTATTTTCTACTGTTTTATGCATAGCATAGGTCAAAATGAGTCTGACCTGGTTTAAGTTTGACATTGATGCGGTTTGTCGATTGAATGCAATTGACAATAAACTGCATAAGACATGCAAAATGTCTGAATCAGATTTCCGTGTTTTTGTGACATTTAAAGTTAACTCATTATTCAAGTATCTGCCCACTTCGTGGTTGCTAGACGCCCACTCATCTTGGGAAGTTCTTGGCATTGGCAACGCGGCTGCGTCTTCTTCGAAACTTATTGCGTCATCTGCCAAACTTAAGGATTTAAGGAATAAATCAGAATCAGAATCATCTTTATTTGCCAAGTATGTCCAAAAAACACACAAGGAATTTGTCTCTGGTAGTTGGAGCCGCTCGAGTACGACAACAGACAGTCAATTGACAGAGAACACTTTGAGACATAAAGACATTGACAAAAAACAGTCACTGAGCAAGAAAGGGTTAATAGTTATCTGGTAATGCCGGTACTTTTTTTTGTTTGTTTGTTTTTTTGACAATTGTACAAAGATGCAGAGCAGTTTGAATGACTAATATAGCAATAGTCCGGTGCAATGACCATTGTGCAAAGGGCGCCGAGACTTCAAGGAGTGTATGCAGTTTAAAGTGACGAGTAGCGCTATAATCTGGGACAATGTTGATTGTGCAAATGTTGCAGATACTCCACAGTCAGTGTGCAAATGGAGTAGATGCTACTCTGGCATGAGTGGCCAGTATTGGTCAAAAACATATATGCAAATAGTGCAGCGTGGCGAGACTACTACAGTGAGTGCACGAGTAATATATAATTGGCCCCACAGTAATGTGACGACGAACTCAAATAAAAAAAAATTTCCAGCATGTTGCAATAGAATTGTAGGTTAGGTGTTTAAGAAGTTGATCGCAAGAGGGAAGAAGCTGTTGGAATGTCTGCTAGTTCTAGTTTGCATTGATCGGTAGCGCCAACCTGAGGGAAGGAGCTGGAAGAGCTGGTGACCGGGATGTGGAGGGTCCGAGAGGATTTTGCACGCTCTTGTCTTAGTTCTGGCAGCGTGCAAGTCCTCAAGGGTGGGAAGGGGGGTACCGACAATCCTTTCAGCAGTTTTGATTGTCCGCTGCAGTCGGAGTTTGTCCTTTGTTGTAGCAGCACCAAACCAGACTGTGATGGAAGATCATAGGACTGATTCGATGACCGGTGTGTAGAACTGCCTCAGCAGCTCCCGTGGCAGGCCGTGCTTTCTCAGAAGCCGCAGGAAGTACATCCTCTGCTGGGCCTTTTTGAGGACAGAGTTGATGTTGGTTGCCCACTTATGGTCCTGAGAGACTGTAATTCCCAGGAACTTGAAGGTCTCGACGGTTGACACAAGGCAGCTAGACGTGAGGGGCAGCTGTGGCGAAGGATGCCTCCTGAAATTCACGATCATCTCTACAGTCTTGAGCGTGTTCAGCTCCAGGTTGTGTCGGCCGCACCACAGCTCCAGCCGCTCCACTTCCTGTCAATATGCAGTCTCGTCACCGTCCTTGATGAGGACGATGACAGTGGTGTCATCTGCAAACTTGAAGAGTTTGACAGCCAGGTGCGCTGAGGTGCAGTCGTTCGTGGAGAGAGTGAAGAGCAGCGGAGAGAGGACACAACCTTGGGGCCCCCCACTGCTGATGCTGCTAGAGATTTCCAAGCATTTCGGAACCAGAATTGTGCTGTGTTCAGGCCGATTTCGTGGAGGATGGTTTCGTCAAATAAGCTTTCACACTGCTGGAACTGCATTTCCTGGTTTGGAGCGAGTGAGCCAGCTGGGCTGCCGCCACAAGCCATGCAAATACAGTATATAAAAACATACATCTGTTGTGGTTTATAACAATACTACTGTATATTTATAATGTATAATGTAATGAATGTAACTGTGGTCACTGCCGACAATTGTGTGCGACAGATGAACGCCACGAGCCAGTTATGTTATAGTGATTTATTGGGACCCGCTTCTGAAAATAGCCTCCTCTTTTCCTTCACCCTCATGTCCCTTCCTTTTTGGGGATGTGAGTAGTGAGCAAACAATCCAACGCTTGGTGAGTTCTGCTTCACAAAGATAGTAAGAAACCCCCCCCCCACACACACACACACACACATTGAATGAAATGAACACAAGGGTCACGATGAATGCTTGGTCCTGCCGCAGAGATAGTGCCATTCGCCAGTAGTCCATCAGAGCTTAGCTGATTTTCCATATTTGAATTGGGGAAGATGAGCAATCAAATCAGAGCAATCCTTATTGACATGGCACATTTTAATGAGAAATCCAGCCGCCTCAACTGCCAGGTGTAAAAGATCAACTAGAATCGCTTGAAAAGGACTTTCTGGGCATTTTCAACCTTAATAATCTTGCAAACCCGATAAAAGGACATCAAAGAGTAAGCATGAACCGCCTTTTTAAAGTCATGCCACACTATCTCAATACGATTCATGTCATGACTTTGACAAGGCCACTCCAAAGTCTTAATTTTGTATTTATTCAGCCATTCAGAGGTGGACTTGCTGGTGTATTTTGGATCATTGTCCTGCTGCAGAACCCAAGTTCGTTTCAGGTTGAAGTCACAAACAGATGGCCAGACAAACTCCTTCAGGATTTTTTGGTAGACAACAGAATTCAGGTACCATTTATCACACAAAGTCTTCCATGTCCTGAAGCAGCAAAACAGACCCAGACCATCACACTACCTTAATGTTCTTTTTGCTCAGCAGTGGTTTTCATCTTGGGACTTTACCATGCAGGCCATTTTTGCCCAGTCGCTGGCTTATGAACCGAACAGCCCGAGCGCCTTCTCCAAGTCCGCAAAGTCACATGTAGACTGGTTGGGCGAACTCCCATGCACCCTCGAGGACCCTGCCGAGGGTGTAGAGCTGGTCCACTGTTCCATGACCAGAACGAAAACCACACTGCTCCTCCTGAATCTGAGATTCGACTTCCCGACGGACCCTCCTCTCCAGCACCCCTGAATAGATCTTACCAGGGAGGCTGAGGAGTGTGATCCCCCTGTAGTTGGAACACACCCTCTGGTCTCCCTTCTTAAAAAGGGGGACCACCACCCAAGTCTGCCAATCCAGAGTCACTGTCCCCGATGTCCACGCGATGTTGCAGAGGCGTGTCAACCAGGACAGCCTGACAACATCCAGAGCCTTTAGGAACTCCGGGCGAATCTCATCCACCCCCGGGGCCCTGCCACCGAGGAGCTTTTTAACTACCTCGGTGACCTCAAACCCAGAGATAGGAGAGCCTGCCTCAGAGAACCCACACTCTGCTTCCTCATGGGAAGGCGTGTCATGGAATTGAGGAGGTCTTCGAAGTATTCTCCCCACCGACTCACAATGTCCCGAGTCAAGGTCAGCAGCGCACCATCCCCACTATACACAGTGTTAGTGGTGCACTGCTTTCCTCTCCTGAGACGTCGGATGGTGGACTAAAATTTCCTCGAAGCCGTCCGGAAGTCTTTCTCCATGGCCTTACCGAACTACTCCCTGCATTCCGATTGGCCAGCCGGTACCCATCAGGTGCCTCAGGAGTCCCACAGGCCAAAAAGGCCAGATAGGACCTCACCTTGACTGCCGTTGGTGTCCACGAACGGGTACGGGGTTTGCCGCCACGACAGGCACCGACCACCTTACGGCCACAGTTCCGGTCGGCCGCCTCAGCAATGGAGGCGCGGAACATGGTCCACTCGGACTCGATGTCCCCCGCCTCCCCCGGAACATGAGCAAAGTTCTGTCGGAGGTGGGAGTTGAAACTCCTTCTGACAGGGGATTCTGCCAGACGTTCCCAGCAGACCCTCACAATACGATTGGGCCTGCCACGTCGGACCGGCATCTTCCCCCACCATCGGAGCCAACTAACCACCAGGTGGTGATCAGTTGACAGCTCCGCCCCTCTCTTCACCCGAGTGTCCAAGACATGCGGCCGCAAGTCCGATGACACGACCACAAAGTCGATCATCGAACTGCGACCTTGGGTGTCCTGGTGCCAACTGCGCGTATGGACACCCTTATGCTCGTTATGGACAATCCGTGATGAGCACAGAAGTCCAATTACAGAACACCGCTCGGGTTCTGATCGCGGGGGCCGTTCCTCCCAATCACGCCCTTCTAGGTCTCACTGTCATTGCCCACGTGAGCATTGAAGTCCCCCAGCAGAACGATGGAGTCCCCAGCGGGAGCGCTCTCCAGCACCCCCTCCAAGGACTCCAAAAAGGGTGGCTACTCTGAACTGCTGTTTGGTGCATAGGCACAAACAACATTCAGGACCCATCCCCCCACCAGAAGGCGGAGGGAGGCTACCCTCTCGTGCACCGGGGTGAACCCCAACGTACAGGCGCCAAGCTGGGGGGCAACCCACACCTGCTCAGCGCCTCTCACCGTGGGCAACTCCAGAGTGGAAGAGAGTCCAACCACTCTCGAGAGGACTGGTACCAGAGCCCAAGCTGTGTGTGGAGGCGAGTCCGACTATATCTAGTCGGAACTTCTCGGCCTCACACACCAGCTCGGGCTCCTTCCCTGCCAGAGAGGTGACATTCCACGTCCCTATTCCACGTCCCCCATCTTCTGTAGCCGGGGATCGGATCGCCAATGTCCTCTCCTTCGGCCACCTCCCAGCTCACACTGCACCCGACCCCAATGGCCCATCCCACAGGTGGTGAGCCCATGGGAAGGGGAGCCCACGTTACCCTTTCGGGCTGTGCCCGGCCGGGCCCGGCCACCGGGCACTCGCCTTCGAGCCCCACCACCAGGCCTGGCTCCAGTGAAGTAAAAAGTGAAGAGAATTTGCAATTTAGATATGTTAACTAGAAACATGAAGTGTGACAGGTGTGATTTGGTTTCGTGGGCCAAATAAAATGATGGTGGGCCGAATATGGGCCCCAGGCCCTGAGTTTGATACCTGTGAACTACAGCTTGACTGGTTGACAGTCAGTCACAGGGCACTAGAAACCAGTGGTATTCATACTTGGAGCCGCTGAGTGCACAAGCGTCTGAATATCATGTATTTAAACTGACATGTTTAGGTCAGGACCCACATTGCGGAACATAAAGAAACAACCATTCACACTCACATTCACACCTACAGACAATTTAGAGTCTACAATTAACCTACCATACATGTTTTTGGGATGTGGGAGGAAACCGGAGTACCAGGAGAAAACCCACGAAGGCACGGGGAAAACATACAAACTCTACACAGGCGAGGCCGGATTAGAACCTTGGTACTCAGAACTGTGAGGCAGATGTACGAACCAGCCCACCACCGTGCCGCCCTTTGGAAGCATTACCTTTGTTATTTTTATTTTCATATGTGTCAGGAATTTATTATCTTAATGTATTGTCTTTTAAACCTTTAAATATGGCCTCTGAATTTAGACGCAACATCTATTAACGTGCATCTGTCTAAATTGCTATTTAGAGCAAAATGCTATGCTGTCATGCAACCCTTTTCCCATTTAGTCGCCCATTGTCATCTCAGCGGCACTCCTAATGCGATAAAAATTTCTCATGTCGTTATGTCTGCAGCATCATAAAAAGCCATTACTTGGTCACACGGCTCCTTTTAAAAGTAATTCAATTGCCTTGTTGTCTGTCTATCTTCTGCCAGCTCCCTGGCGTTAACCCCGAAACTCCAGCGCCCCCACCCGTGTTTTAATTTCTTGGCCTAATGAAGCGACAGGCACTCTCAGACAAGTAGACAGGGGTCTGCCAGCCTTTTTTTCAAAGTTTGTTTGTGTGCCCCATTTGTTTTTTTTTGTTTTTTTTTTTATTTCGGCCGTTCCATGCTGCCATTTCATACATCACGACACGTGTTTTGCGGCTGTTTGCTAAAATACCCTAACCCCTGATCGTCGGAGTCAAACCTGGGGACCCAACCCCTAACCTACGTCAAACTCTAACTTTAGGACATTAATTGGCGGATTTGAACCTGGGGACCCAACCCCTAACCCACATCGGACTCGAACTTAAGGACTTTAACCTCGCCTTGAACCCGGATTTAAGGATTCAGACCTTACCAATGGAATGTGGGGAGAGCAGTTACCAATGCCACTCATTACAAAGGCAAGATTGTTTCACAGTACATTACTTTCCATCATGTAATTTCCGTCATCAGAAATGATCAAATTATTTTACCATAGTTCTTTATCTGTAGGACAATGCATGTCCGTGTGGATCTCGAGGCGACAGTCAATTGTCCAGGGGCCGGCCAGTCCCCCTCTTCAAATGCCTCGGGTAAGGGGCAAGGCAGTTACTTGTCTTGGATGGTCTGTCTCCGTCCGGTCCCTGGTCTGACAGTAAATCCTGAGATCCCACTTCTGACACCAAGTTTGTTTTGGAAATTAAATCTGGAAACATCCATCCATCCATTTTCTGAGCCGCTTCTCCTCACGAGGGTCACGGGCGTGCTGGAGCCTATACCAGCTATCATCGGGCAGGAGGCAGGGTACACCCTGAACTGGTTGCCAGCCAATCGCAGGGCACATACAAACAAACAACCATTCGCACTCACATTCACACCTACGGGCAATTTACAGTTGTCAATTAACCTACCACGCATGTTTTTGGGATGTGGGGAAACCGGAGTGCCTGGAGAAAACCCACGCAGGCACAGGGAGAACATGCAAACTCCACAGAGGCGGGGCTGGGGATTGAACCCCAGTCCCCAGAACTGTGAGGCAGACGCTCTAACCAGTCGGCTACCGTGCCGCCAATCGGGAAACAACGTTTTGTAATTTTAATAATATCTTTGCAAAGAGAGAGACAGTTGAGAGGTTACAGTTGCTTCGCATCTCTGCCCGTCTCTGAAGAACAAATGCACAGTTAAACTAAAAAGGGAGGGAGATGAGGAAAGAAGAAAAAAAGACTTATTCTTACAATTATCTTTTTCAGAAAAAACACAAACAACTAGAAAAGGGAGGCCGGTCGAGCCACTGAGAAGAGAGGGGAAAAAAACAATTAAGCTACAACTGTTGATACATTAGTCACAAGAACAACGAACTATTGAAGTAAACTATGGAATAATGAAGAATATAGACAATATTTTGATATGTGCCAATCCCCATACAGTATGTAGGTATGCACGTTTTTTTTAATTAATTGACATGAATTGCGAATGATTTTTGCAGACACCCAAATTACGGCGCGTGGATCCCAGTTTGAGAACCACTGCATCAAGGGTATGGGATTGCCTCCCCAGCAAAAAGCCCATCAGCTTCTTCATCGCCATTAACTTGGTCATTTGGATCTTAACGCTTCAATGTTCATTTACTGACATTTGAACCAGCCTCCAACACCTTCTTTTGCATTAACTCCCCACTACTGTTTTAATGGGACCCTACTTAATCCATAAGCACTTAACACGACTGCTGCATGTATATCAAGGAATACCCGCGTGATGGTCTGTTGTCAGGTTTGATTAATTTTCCATCCATACCGTGTTGGGTGAGATTACGCTGATTGGATGGATAGCCGTGCAATGCAGATGAGAGATAATGCAAACAAGGTCCAAAGAGATCTCTTTACTGTGCAATATTTTCCGTCTTGGTTCAGTGTGTCTTTTGTCTGGCTTTCGTGTTTGAGCAATACAAAATGGAATGATAATGGATTGTTGGAGAACCGCAATCCCACTGTTATCCTGGGAGCTATTTATCAGGTATTTGCCTTGGAGCACTGGTAGTGTAGCGGCACACGTGGTACGCTATATATTTACTGCTGTTCATGTGGGTTCTGTACCCTGACACCCAGTCAGCGGCGCTCTCCGGTGCTGGTTCCATAAATCCTGAAATTTAACACTATCGTTAACCCGAAACACTAGCCCTAATCAGAATCAGCATCAGCTTTATTGGCCAAGTATGTTACAAGAAAGATGATGAATTTGTCTCCAGTTGTTGGAGCCACTCAAGTTTCACAACAAACAGCCACTATGACGAAATATAGATTTAGGACATAAAAAACACGTGTGGAGAGTCCTTGAGCAATAAAAGTGTACCACTAGTGTGGTGATACTGATATAATGGCAATTGTGCAAATGATACAGTCCTGAAACAATTTAGTGCAGTTTAAAGTGATTAGTAGTGTAATGATCTGGTACAGTGATGATTGTGCAAATGGTGCAGAGAGTTCTCAAACAACTGAGTGGCCACTAGTAGTCTGTATGCAAATAGTACAGCGTGATAAAACAATAAGTGTACGAATAATGTTGAAGTGTCCCGACTAGGATTGGGCATCGAGAACCGATTGGAACCGGGACTAACGTTCTGGTTCTCCTGGAATCGTTCAAATTTAAAAATTTCAGTTCCCAGTTCCAATGCCGACTCCGCCAACCCCGAAGAAGAGTGTGGCAAAAACCAACGCGCTCGAAGACATGTTTGTGCCCAACAGCGGCGGCGAACAAAAGTGTGTCTTAACTTTGTTAAAATTAATGACCAGTCACCTCAGTGCAACACTTGGATTAAGATTATATTGTGCAAAGTAGGCTTTCACGATGTGTAGCGTCTGACGTCCTCCCTCCCGCTCTGAGCCTCAGCCAACACTGTGCGGAGCTTCAGTCAAGTCAACTCTCAGTCAATTGGGTGAGTTAAACAATAAAATAGGTCTATGCCAACATTGAGATTGCTAACAAGGTAAACGGTTGGTTGCACTTTTGCACTGATGGTTTTGAGGGTTTATTTTAGTCTTCAAACCAATGTAAGAGCCGATGACAGGAGAAGAAAAAAAAAAAAAGCTTACCTTTGAGCTAAAACTTCACCGTAGCAACTTTACATCACAATGAATTGGGACAAAATTAACATAAAGGTTGTCTCAAAGTATCACAAACACTAACCTTGTGCCTCATCGGTGGGTAGAGAAAGGAATCAACGTTTGATAGCATTTGGTTCCATCCATTAAAGAAAATCACTGCAGAATGCAAAATGCTGAGTTCCAGTCCAAAATTGGCAGCATGTTGCAATGAAATTGTAAGTAAACTTTCAGTCGTTAATGGCAACAGGAAATGAGCTGTTGGAATGTCTGCTGATTTTAGTTTTCATTGTTTGATAGCGCCTACCTGAGGGAAGAAGCTGGAATAGGTGGTGACCAGGAAACCAGCAGAATACATGTAACAGTGTTACATAGTCAGGTTACAAGAAAAGTAATTTCTCGTGTATAATGTGCACCCATTTATAATACGCACCCCTAAAGTTGATCTCAAAATTCTGGAAAACCCTTCTACCTCTGTGTAATGTGTTTTTACAATGCATGATTTTGCTTCAGACCATATGATCAAAACATGAAGTATTATCTGTATTTTACAGTTCGTTTTATTTGAACACGTAATACTTGTAATTTACTTGATCTTATTTTGAAATTCACAGCCCTACTTTTATTTAGTGAATGAGAAAACACACTGTTGTCCTCATATGTTTGATTACCCAGCCAGAATTATGTTTGATTACCCAGGCAGAATTTGTAAGATGGGTAAAATTCTTTAAAGAAAACATGAAGGGCCAGCCAAAACACATTTTAATGGGATTCAAATTAAACTGTCAAGCATTTCAGAAAAGCATTATCGTTAAACAAAACATAACCATAAATAAATTAATGATGATGGTTGTTCATTCATCAGTCGTATTAAAAAACATATATATAGATATTTCACAAATTCTGCCAGGGTATGTAAACTTATGAGCACAACTGTACATATATGAAGTCATACATACCCCTGCCATATTGGAATGAAAGTGTCGGCTACACCTTTTTATAACGTCTTGGTGGCGACAGCATATTAGAATGAAAGTGTGTAACTTTCTCATAGCCTCTCGGTGGCGGTGGCATGTAGGTGTTTGTCTTGTTATTGACTATTGTTTGATTGGCACCTGTGTGCTAACTAGTAGGTATTGTCTTACCCATCTTGTCAAGCAGCGTCAAAAATAACATTAAGATGCAGATCAGAATTGAACAAGATGGCGCCTACCAGTGTGGTCGCCTCGGTTACGCGCTCTCTAGTATTGTTTTTGTGTTTTTCGTTCGTCTTTTAAGACATTACACGACTCACTTACACAAGGGGAGACTTGCTAACCATAAAGGAAGCTACTCCGGACTTTCTTTCACCAACTTTCGCAAATCAACTCAGTTTTTTCCCGGAGTTACTCACCGGAGCAGCGACCACGGTCCTCGGCGCATGGAAACGGAGGGGACGCCACAGAGGAAAGCGAGCCGGCATCCATGTGAAACTCCGCAAGAGAGGATACAGATTGGTGTTTCCATCCATCCACTTCGCGAATGTATGCTCCCTACCCAACAAAATGGAGGAGCTTCATCTTCTGATGTAGACCAGTAAAGACTTCAGACGTTCCGCCGCCATGTGCTTTATGGAGACTTGGCTTTGTGAGGCTGTACCCGAAGGCGCCGTCATGCCTCCCGGTTTTCATCTTCACCGAGCAGACCGCATCATGGAGTTATCGGGGAAAACAAAAGGTGGCGGGATATGCTTCTATATCAACGAAAAATGGTGTACGGACGTCACGGAGCTCAGCACACACTGCAGCCCGCATTTGGAGTCGCTGTTTTTGAACTGTAATAAGCCATTCTACTCGCCGGGTGAGTTCGCATCATTCATTCTTGCTGGTGTCTATATTCCGCCTCAAGCTAACACGAACGCCGCACTGCTAATGCTCGCCGAACAAGTCAACGAAATTGGAAAAAAAAAAACACCCGGACTCACCCCACATTATTCTCAGGGACTTTAACAGTTAAACTCAACCACGAACTCCCTAAATACAAGCAGCACATCGACTGTCCTACCAGGGAAAATAACATTTTAGACCACTGCTATACTACGCTAAAAAACACATACCGTACTATACCTCGTGCAGCCCTGGGCTCGTCTGATCACTGCTTAATTCACTTAATACCAACATATAGGCAATAACTTAAATGCGCGAAGCCTATGGTGAAAACAGTGAAAAAGTGGACCAATGAAGCAAAGATGGAACTTCAAAGCTGTTTAGACTGCACAGACTGGAGTGTCTTTGAAAATTCAGGTGGCAGCCTGGATGAATATACGGACACTGTCACATCCTATATCAGGTTCTGTGAAGAGGTATGTGTACCAACAAAGTCATTTCGCACATTCAACAACAACAAGACGTGGTTCACTGCTAAACTTAAGCAGCTTCACCAACCCAAGGATTGGATTGTTGGCCCACTAATAGGGAAAGTGAGCTGATGGGACATGGGTGAAAATAAACAAAAAGCGGATATTTTACATTCATGTGATTTGAAACTGCCACGACGCAGGCATTCATTGTCGTGACAATTAATGCTTTGCTATTTCATCCACCACAGAAAAAATTAGAATTATATATTCTTGTAGACTCTCTTTGTATGGCTGAATCTCGCTCACTCAAAAACCCGGAAATGGCGTTTTGCTGTTCAGGTGAGTTGAGTGGGTGGGTACCAAATACGAAGTGGGCAGGTACTTGAATATTAATTGCTGAAACTACATCACACCGTCGGCAATTCCAAATCCACCTGTTCTGCAAGCTTATGCCGTTAATTGTCTTTTGTATTCAATTGACAAACCCCATAGATGTCAAACTTGAACCATGTCACAGATTCATTTTGACCTATGTTATGCATAAAACTGTAGAAAAAAAAAATTATTCTGATGGAAGGGGACCTTGAAGTTACCTCTTCAATACAACCTTTGAAGTTTTCATGGGGCTCATTGAAACCATTCCAGAGAACTCTGTATAAACCTCTACTGAGTGCCTCTTTGAAAAGCTACACAAACTTCAACTTGTAGCCTCAAAGTCAACTTAATTCTTCCCCCGTCTGTCTGTAAATGTACCCAGGTGTACTGCTTAGCATTGTGCTAATATGCCTCCCTGCCAGCCATTGCCACATGATTATTTCAAGCACTCTGGGGTAGCAGTAGTGTAAACAGCCTTTAGTTAGGCGGCGAGTCATCCTCTTAAAGAGTATTGCGAACCATCAGTGGACGATCGTTTAATGACAAAGCCGGTGTCACATTAATGCTCTGATTTTAGTCTTATCGTCAGAGAAATGCCCAAGTCAGGTTCTCGATTTATCGCTGCTTTTATGAGTTCAAACGGGAGGCAGGCTCAGCTCTTCCCACAAGTCAAAGCACTTCAAGACCAGTGACAAAAACTAGTCAATTCCCTGTGAACAAGTTATATTGTATCATAAATGCACTTAGTTTAATGAAGCCATTACTGCTTTGATTTTAATACCTGTAAACATATACAGTCATTCTTCAAATCAACTTATGTTTCAAGCTGCAGAGCTGGGTTGCGGCAAACATAGAGCAGTTTTAATATTAGTCGTGCGCTTGCCCGCAATCCAACATTCGCAATTTTTGTTTTTAAATAAACCAAAGAATCAAATGTAAATTTCCTTTTTGTAGGACACCCTAATAGAAGACTCACCACTAACCCTTAAACCATCTCCCAACTAGGGTTGGAATGGTTTTTAAAAACCATCCAAACAGTTTGATTCAACTGTTTCAATTCAGTCCTCATGTGTCCCATTTGGTTCAGCATGTGTAACTTTTTTTTTTTTCCTCTTTTCTCATTTACTATTGAGGCCAAGTGTATAGGTGAGCCAAGCCTAGACAAGATGACTGTGTGCATGGTTGCTGCGTTGCATTGACTCTCACTCAAGTTGTCAACTAGGGGTGTGCTCGGAAATATAGTATGGTGCGGATCTGCTGCACTCGGAAAAGGTTTTGGGATTGTATGGAATATGTGCACTCTCAGAGTAGAGCAGTGCGTCAGATTGAATTTTCAAATACACCGTAGCCAGAACACACACCATTTGCGTCATGCTCTTCCAGCGATGCAGCAGCCAATCATCTCGTAGCAGGGTGCGTCCTGCCTAGTACTTGAGCGACGTACGGCTCTAAGAGGAGCAAGGAAATAGAACAAAAAGTGCACTGCAGGCTGTTTTCCTTGCTTGTCTCTATGCGGTTCTGTGAATATTTGCTACTCCCACCAAGACCTTAAAGACATTGACGATTGGCGCCAGTTACCATTTCAGTTGTCTTAAATTACTCCCATAATATCCCAGATGAACGTGAGACCTGCTTAGCGAGTCTGTATCTCTCCAATGCAAAGTTCTGGTGCATAAAAGTCATTTGTTTCATCCATCAGAGATCTCTTGCGCTGGGGTGTTTGCCACTCGCTGGAAACCGTTGTGTCCGTACAAACATGTCAGTCTATGTACATCTTTTATTTAGGAGAGGAATGATTAGATCAGTATTTTCCAACCTTTGTTGAGCCAAGGCACCTACAGTAATTTACATTAGGAAAATCTCACGTTTAACCACCAAACAAAAATATATTACTTTGATTATTGTATGTATAAATACTGAAATTACGATTTTGTCTCAACTTAGTCACAAATGTACTTATTGTGAAATGTAGGCTTTTTTAGTTTAATACAAAGTGAATATATTTGCAGGGAGCCGTGATATGTTGTATGAATGGCAACAGATGGAGACACGTTTTGCCATCCAATGGAAGAGCAGTTAATTGTTCTGCCTGTCACTAAACGCCGCTGGCAGCGATTGATAAAGATATATTTCCGATTAATAAAAATTATTTCAATAATAATAATAATACAAAATATACACAAGACAGTTTCCTTATTCAGCATATACCGAACCAAAGCCTTCACTCCAAAACCGAGATACGAACCGAACCGTGAATTTTGTGAACTGTTCCACCCTGACTGGCTACCTCTAACCATAAATCTACCCACTATCTACCCTCTAAACCTGGGCAAAAAATAAAACTATGAAAACTAAAATATGTGGCGCTTTTATTTTACAAACCCCAATTCCACTGAAGTTGGGACATTGTGTAAAACATAAATAAAAACACAGTACAATGATTATTTTTTTTTTTTAAACATATTAATTTGAATACACTACAAACACAAGATATTCAATGTACAAACTGATAAACCTTTTTTCCCCCAATATCCACTCATTTTGAATTTAATATGCAATATTTTCGAAAGGCCTTTTCTTTTAACAACACTCAATAAGCAAATGTTGAAGCTTGCATGTTGAATTATTTCCTATTCTTGCTGGATATACAACTTCAGTTGCTCAGCAGTCCGGGTCTCGGTTGTCATATATTACACTTCATGCACCACACATTTTCAATAGGGGGCATGTCTGGACTGCTGGAAGACCAGTCTAGTTAGTACTCACACTCTTTTACTACGAAGCCATGCAACTGTAACGTGAAGAATGTGGCTTTTCATTGTCTCACTGAAATCGGCAGGGACATCCCTGAAAAAGACATTCCTTGTATGGCAGCATACACAGCTCCAAAACATGTACAGTATGTACATTTCAACATTAATGGTGCCTTCATAGATGTGCAAGTTACCTATGCCATGGGAACTAACACACCCCATACCATCACAGATGCTGGCTTTTGAACTTTGCGCTCATAACAATCCAGATGGTCCTTTTCCTCTTTGGGCCAGAGGACACGACGACCATGATTTCCAAACACAATTAGAAATGTGGACTAGTCAGACCACAGCACATTTTTCTACTTCACGTTAGTCCATCTCAGATAAGCTTGGGCCCAGAGAAACCGGCGGCGTTTCTAGGTGTTGGTGTTTTGTGAATATTGATTGAATAATGGTATTAGTATGTGTATATACTAGGCTTTACACGATCAGGATTTTCTGGGCCTATCATCGATTAGCGAGTTTAAAAAAACGATAACCGATCACTGATACGATCACATGATAGAGGAATGTGTCTATTTAAATGACCTGTTCATTTACTCTACATACTTGTGTACCTAATTGCTCAAAAAATTCTATTTACAATAAATAATGTATCTTTGTTCCTCTATTTATGCCAGTGAGGCATAGTGACAGACAGAACAAATGAATGGTCTTCTATTAGATGGCAGGAAGTAAATACAGTAATTAATGTATCCAATTTTTGTGACATTTTTGTTTGTTGGTGTGCCGTGAGATTTTTCAATTGTAAAATATGTTCTTTGGCTCCATAAAGGTTGGAAATCACTGCTCTCGTCAGATCGTGTATTCTAATCACTCAGGTCAAACCAACATTACAACATGACAGAAATAATGGGTGCTAACTTACTGTAATTAAATCATTTTTAATTAAATTACTTCACCCTCACCAAAACTTTAGAGCATGAGTCGACAGAACGGCAGCATGTTTACGTCCAACCGTTCGTGCTAGCAGTAGCTTGCTAGGCTACATAACGTTTTGTTGCCTGCTTGCGAGCCGTATCGTATTAAAAGTACGGGAACAAGCAAGCCTTAAACAAACGTCCTCTCCTCTCCTGAGCACCGGTGACCTCAAACACGTTTTCCCCCATTTTGTTCTTACAAACACACGGCGCGATCCACTCTTGTTGCCGCCGCCATGGTAACAAGTGTATCCGGTCGCATTTGAGTTGACAAGATAAAGTCCACTGATCATAAAAAATGGGATATGGTGGTATCGGAATTCAAGGTTTTGTTGCAGTAGTGTGACATAGTGCAAGTGTGAAAGAGCAAATTTGTCTTGTAGTCTGATCCGGGCATGAAGTGTTGTCTGTCTCAGACGTGTTGTCTGTTCCACACCGCCGAGATTATTATTATTTTTTTTAATAACTTTATTGGCTGTCAGATATTTACAGGTCTACGTCAAAAGACACGCAAAAATGCTAAAAATAAACTAGCTTTTGGATTCAAATATACTGTGCACGATGGCGACGCGGAGTAAATGATTGATCGGATCGGTGAATTATGACATTAAAGCTGGTCAGCCGATCAGCATAAAATGTTAATTATTGGCCGATACCGATAAGGCCGATAAAATACTAGTAAAGACTAGTATATACAGTCATTTTCTTTAATGTAATTTTTTTCGAGCGCTTTTTCTGGTTAACATTTCTATATCCGTTTTTAACAACAAATTATAACAATATATACCATATGTACACAAGTTCGTAAAAAAAAACACAATATGCTGTTTTATATAATTATATTTAATTAATAAGGAACACAATTAGGGTTAGCATGTTGACGTGGCCCTCGACAACCATTCCAGTTTCTCACAAGGTCTTTTGGATAATATATTGCCCACCCCTGCCCAAACCTCTAAAACCCTCACCCTTACCATAACTCCCCTCCAAAAATCCCTAAACCCAAACCATAAATCTACTAATCCATAAACCTGACAACCGTAACCATGAACCCTAACATACACCCTAACCACCAACCCTATCTACATTATATACTACTTTAATCACAAATAATATCGCCAACCATAACCTTAACCCTAATCCTACCCCTATTAGGTGTTTTGAGTCCCAGTACTTTCGTAGAAGTGGTTTGCCTCCATTGAGTTGATATCAAAGACGGTTGAACTCGCTCAAGGTGAAACTCAACGTGTTCATTAAGTTGACGCCTCATTAAATGAGTCACTCATTTTCTAGCCTTTTAAATTTAAAAACAATTGTCTGTGACATCAGCGTGATTTACATTTCTTCTTTATTGCTTAATGTTACCAGCTGATAGCGTTATCGCAAATATGTCTGCGGTCCTCAGACATTCTTCTCCCGTCTTCCTTCAAACCCTTGGACCTTGGGTCCCGAATGAAAGGCACATTTTACTTTCATCGGAAAAGAGAACCTCGGACTACTGTCCAACAGTCCAGTCCTTCTCCTTGGCCCAGTTGAGATTCTTCCTACGTTGGCTCAGGCTCAAAAGTGGCTTGACCTGAGGAACCGACAGTTGTAGCCCATCTCCCGGACGCATCTGAACATGGTGGTTTTTGAAGCTGCGACTCCTACCTCATTCCACTCTTTCTGGATCTCTGCTAGTTTCTTGAATCTTCTCGGTTTGATAATCCGCTGAAACCCACAGTCATCTCTTTTGCTGGTACATCTCCTGGCACATTTTGTCCTTCCACTAGACTTTCCATTGATATGCTTGGACACAGCACTCTGTGAAAAGCCAGCCTCCTTATATATGAACTTTTGTGGCTTACCCATCCAATGGAGGGTATCTATGATGGTCTTCTGGCCAGTTGTCAAGTCTGCAGTCTTCCCCATGTTGAACCCAACTGAGACTATTGAACCATACTGAAGCAATTTAATGACACCTGGGGAAACCTATGCAGGTGCTTTGTGTTTAGGAGACGACTAATGTGTGACACTCAGTTTAAAACATTTATGGCCTGCAAAATTTGGGCAGATTTCTTCAGTGTTCAAATTTTTTGAATTCCTGATTTCGAATTTTATGAGCTGGAAACCCAAATTATGTAAATATAAACAAATGAATACTTGAAATAGTTTAGATTGTGGGCCCTGAATCTATAATCTCTGAAAGTTTAACTTTTTGAATGGAATTATGGAAATAAATAATACAACTTTTCCATGATATTTAATTTTTTTAAAAAGGGTCTGTTTGTGTCATATTATTGAGATTGCTCCTTTGCCAGTTATTTAAAACAGCAACCTTGCACAATAAAGGCGACGAGAAATAATCCACAGAATATTTTCCACGGCACGCTTGATCATGCAAATGCTCTTGCACAATATTAGTTTTATGATTCATGTGACACTCATCTTGCCAGTTATTCATGAGAACTGCCATTTTACACAATAGAAATCACCATAACTAGAAATAATTCACAATCCTCAGTGTACAATACAAATAAACAGAATGACGTAAAATCCCTTCTGCTCGGCGAAATTAAAATCATAGGAAGCGAGAGGTGGTAATGGTACCACAAAGGTGGTACCACTTTTATACCATTACTTATATTGGTCCCTCTAATTCCATCACGCATATGCAGAACTGAAGCCCCTTGTTGACAATTTTACTGTCTGCAACAAAAAAAGACTCACTAGTTTGATGGGCAGGTGTATCATAAGAGGGTGCACAAAAAAGACTCAAGGAGCCGTTCCGAAATTAAACATAATGTTGACCATTTTGGTTGGAAGCAGACATTTTGGGGGAATTCCAGACTTCTTTCTTACTCCTTTGTGGAAATTCGCCCAAATGAGCCTCAAGTGGAAGTCGGTATCCTAACCAGATGGGTGCCCCCCACACAGTAAACTTTTCTGCCTACGCCAAGGGGTCTGCAACCCACGGCCCCAGAGCCGCATGTGGCTCTTTCATCCTTCTGGTGTGGCTCGCTGTGACTTTGGAAAATCAATACTGTAATGTGTATTTGATTTTAATTTAAATTAGTTTTTGTTTTTCAAATATAATTCTTAATTTGAAAATGGTGGTGCTCTTGTAACAAAATGAAATGTTTAGGGGGGGAAGGGGTTTGTTACTCAATGCCTCACAACCGCCGATGTGCAACATCTATCAGCAAGATTTGAGTTATTCGACCGCCGATAGGTAAACCATGGTTAAAGCTTTAAATGCTACGTGTTACATGAACGATATTAAAAATAAACATTGCTCACGCCTCACAGATGACAGCTTACGATCATGTGTGAAAATGAAGGTGACGTCTTCCTTAATGTGCCCACACTGTATGCTGAAGTTCAGGAGCAAAAATCACATAAACCAGGTAAACTACTATTTTTATTTTGCAAAAATATGTTTTATGTTGTAAGTGAAATAGTCCTTTTTATTATTTAGGTTGACAGCTGACTGCACGCTCTACATGCGCTAAAATTATCAAGCAGAGAGCATTTTTGTTAACTAGTACATTTTTTGTTCGCTGCAAGTGGATAATTTAAATTTGGCTTTAATTTCATGAATATGAGGATGACTCAAATAGACAGACTATTTTATTTTAAAGTAAGTTTTAACCAAGCACCTTTTTTCAGAGTTCAAAATATTTGTGTTACATGCAGAAATAACATTTGTATTCTGTGTAGCAGTTCATTGTTTTCATTACTGTAGCACTATAGTTTTTGTTTTTGTTTTTTTATATACAGTTTAAAAACAACAACAATATATGCAGTGTTATCCTCACTTTGAATCTCAAAAGAGTTTTGTGGCTCTTGTTTGTTTCCTGTCCAAATGAATCTGAGTATTTAAGGTTGCTGACCCCTTACCTATGCCATCTAATGTGGGCGGGGCAGAGCATCAAGGTTTGATGGTCATGTTGCGGATTTGCCATGAAAAAGGTCCCATTCTTGGGGGGGGGGGGGAAATGCCCCAGTATCATAGATCTACTGGAAATTGAAAATGTCTGAAGGATTCATGTTTGAAATAGAACAGAAAATTGGCCATGGTTTTAAGCAGCCATTTGGGGCGAATTCCATGACTTTGAACTATGAAAATCGCTCAAATGAGCCCCAATTGGAAGCAGGTATCCTTGACTAATTGGTGAAGCTAAATGTTTTTTACCTAAATTGTCTAATGTGGGTAAAGCATCAAATTAGGATGATCATTTGGAGGATATCAATGTGAAATAGGGTGTGCGGAGGTCCCCCAACACCAGTATGGTGCTTGGACCCGTTTCTTCACTTCTTTACCACACTCACCATTGGTCTGGACTGTTGACCCCAAGTATTTAAAGTCCTCCACCCTTGATATCTCTTCTCCCTGTAGCCTAACTCTTCCCACACCACCCCTCTTTTTAATGCACATATATTTATTTAGGCGGCACGGTGAACGACTGGTTAGAGCGTCAGCCTCACAGTTCTGATGACCGGGGTTCAATCCCCAGCCCCGCCTGTGTGGAGTTTGCATGTTCTCCCCGTGCCTGGGTGGGTTTTCTTCGGGCATTACGGTTTCCTCCCACATCCCAAAAACATGCATGGTAGGTTAATTGAAAAACTCTAAATTGCCCGTATGTGTGAATGTGAGTGCGAATGGTTGTTTGTTTGTATGTGCCCTGCGATTGGCTGGCAACCAGTTCAGGGTGTACCCTGCCTCCTGCCCGATGATAGCTGGGATAGGCTCCCGCACGCCCGCGACCCTAGTGAGGAGAAGCGGCTCAGAAAATGGATGGATGGATGGATGGATGGATATATTCTTTCTTACTTTGGCAAAACTTCATTCCTCTCCAGTGCATGCCCCCACCTTTCTAACTGTTCCTCCACTTACTCCCTGCTCTCACTGCAGATCACAATGTCATCTGCGAACATAGTGGTCCACGGGGATTCCAGTCTCACCTCATCTGTCAGCCATCACCACTGCAAACCGGAAAGGGCTCAGGGCTGATCCCTGATGCAGTCCTACCTCCACCTTAAACTCCTCTGTCACGCCTACAGCACACCTCACCGCTGTTCTGCTGCCCTCCTACATGTCCTGTATTATTTTAACATACTTCTCTGCCACTCCAGACTTCCGCATGCAGCACCACAGTTCCTCTCGGGGTACTCTGTCATAGGCTTTCTCTAGCTCTACAAAGACACAATGCAGCTCCTTCTGACCTTCTCTGTACTTCTTCATCAACACCCTCAAGACAAGTAATGCATCTGTGGTACTCTTTCTAGGCATGAAACCATACTGTTGCTCACAAATACTCACTTCTGTCCTGAGTCTAGCCTCCACTACTCTTTCCCATAACTTCATTGTGTGGCTCATCAACTTTATCCCTCTATAGTTCCCGCAGCTGTGCACATCACCCTTATTCTTGAAAAATGGGCACCAGCACGTTTCCTCCATTCCTCAGGCATCTTCTCACCCGCTAGAATTCTGTTGAATAAGCTGGTCAAACATTCCACTGCCACCTCTCCTAGATGCTTCCATACCTCCACAGATATGTCATCAGGACCAACTGCCTTTCCGTTTTTCATCCTCTTTAGTGCCTTTCTAACTTCCCCCTTACTAATCATTGCGACTTCCTGGTCCACCACACTTCCTTTTCTACTCTTTTTCTACTCTTCCTTTTCTCTCATTTTCCTCATTCATTAACACCTCCAAGTATTCTATCCATCTATCCAGCACATTACTGGCACCAGTCAACACAATTCTATCTCTATCACATCCTTCCCATCTCTATCCCTCTGTCTGGCCAACCTGTCTAGATCTTTGTCTCCTTCTTTAGTGTCCAAAATGGCATACATGTTGTCATATGCCTCTTGTTTGGCCTTTGCCACCCTCTACCTACGGCACATCTCCATGTATTCCTTTCTCCTCTGCTCAGTCCTCTCTGTGTCCCACTTCTTCTTAGATAACCTTTCCTTGTATGTTTTCCTGTACTTTGAGGTTCCACCACCAAGTTTCCTTCTCCCCTTTCCTTCCAGAAGATTCACCAAATATTCTCCTGCCTGTCTCTCTCATCACACTGGCTGTAGTGGTTCAGTCTTCTGGAAGCTCTTCCTGTCCACCGAGAGCCTGTCTCACCTCTTCTCGAAAAGCCACACAACACTCTTCTTTTCTCAGCTTCCACCACACAGTTCTCTCCTCTGCCTTTGTCTTCTTAATCTTTCTCCCCACCACCAGAGTCATCTTACACACCACCATCCTATGCTGTCTAGCCACACTCTCTACTCCCACTACCTTACAGTCAGTAACCTCCTTCAGATTACATCTTCTGCACAAGATGTAATCCACCTGCATGCTTCTACCGCCACTGTTGTAGGTCAGCCTATGTTCCTGCCTCTTCTGGAAGAAAGTGTGAAACTACAGCCATTTCCATCGTTTTCACAAAGTCTACCTCCCAAGCTTTTCCTGTCATAGTCCCAAATTTCAAAGTCCCCACATTCAGTTCTGGGCTCTGTGCTTTCCTCTTCTCTTTCTGCCGAAGAACATGCTTTCCACCTCTCCTTCGTCTTTGACCCACAGTAGCTGAATCTCAATCGGCGCCCTGTAGGTTAACGGCGCCGATGGCGGACGTTGTTAATCCGGGCCATGACCGATACAGTATGGAATTCTTTGGATGAACGCTCTTATTTGTTTGGAAAAGTTTTAAGCCGGATGCCCTTCCTGACGCAACCCTCTGCATTTATCCTGGCTTGGGACCGGTCTACAGTTAGCACTGTTTGCACCCCCATCCACCTCATAGGGCTGCGTTAATTCCAGGACTGTCATATGTATTTTGAAAAACTCCTACCTGGGAATACGCCCAAATGAGCTCCAATTTGAAGCAGGTATACTTGACATCCTATCTGATTCGGGGCAAGAGGCGGTGTACACCATGAACTGGTCACCAGCCAATCGCAGGGCACATATAAACAAACACCTGCGGGCAATTTAGAGTCTTCAATTAACCTACCATGCACGTTTTTGGGATGTGGGAGGAAACCGGAGTACCCGGAGAAAACCAACGCAGGCACAGGGAGAGCATGCAAACTCCACAGAGGCGAGGCTGGATTTGAACCTCGGTCTTCAGAATTGTCAGGCAGATGTGCTAATCTGTCGTCCACCGTGCCTCTTCTTCTTATTATTATTATACAGTGTTGTATTATTGCTTATTGTTTTGTTTTTTCCTTTCAAGTGGGTCCCCGTGCTGTCCGACTTTCAACAGAGGGGGACTGTGTGGAGCTTTGTGCCAGGGAAGCCCAGCCAGCCTCTTTCCTTGCACCTGGGGGACTACAACCTGGACGGATTCCCCGACGCCCTGGTGGTCCTCCGCAACACCAGTGGCAGGTAGGATTGCCTTGAAAATGCTCCTCCAGATAACACTGGCTTAGGTGTTTTTCACAAACCCATACGACACAGTTTATATTGAAGAATATGTCCAGCAAATGGATTACGTTCAGATTTGGCCCATTCGCCAATAATCGTGTCATCTGTCTTCCTATAGCTGTAACATGACCTCAGCCACAACATTTGGTACACCTTATGACATCCCAATTAGTGCATGTTAGTTTACAAATACAATGCAGATGTTTGGGCACATCAACACAATTACATTATAAATAATGGCTTTTTAGTAGTTTTATTTTTATGAAAGTATTTTTATTGTGTTTTATATGTGTCTTTTATTCTAATTTTTCATCCTTACTGTAAAGACCTGTAGTGCAACAGACAATTCAGCCTCCAAACACGGTGTCCACATTTGTTTTATTTTTCTATTTGTTTTTTTAATTAATAATTATTTTCTATATTGCATGGTTTTTGTAGTTTTTTGTCTTGTTTGTTTTCCTTTTTTCTATATTTAAAATTTTAATAAAACTCTCATATTATTTTTATTTTAATTACACTAAATGGTTTTTTTTATAGTATGATTCAAATGTGATGGTGGTGGGGCACCTATATTGCTATACTCCACATAGTAACTGCATTCCCCCACAACTCCACCCTCACTTAACCCATATCTGATGCGTTTCATGGTGGTAAGTAGTGCGGTATCAACATTAATTCAGTCAGTCTGAGCACAGCCCTGCGCCAGTGAAAAAAGGCAGCTAAGGTGAGTGTGATCTTCAAAATGCAGACATAGACGGCTGATAAGAAAGCCCTTTTAGAAGTCATTACGCCATGTGCCTAGATACACACACCGTGGACACCGAAGTGTGTGTGCGCTTGCGTGTGTGTTTCTGTATTAAAAGACCTATATGGATTATTTTAAGAGATGAAGATAAGATAGTTGAAGAGGTCAGAGCTGTGATCATCAATGCATACTGATTGGTGCGTGTGCTGTGGTGGTTGTTAGAGACTGTAGAATAGTGGGTAAGAGCCTTAAAAGGAACATGAACATACATTTCGGGCAAAGTCCTTCCGGGTTTAACCCTTGAAGCCACCCCCGCCATGGAGAAATGACTGGGGTCTCACCAGTACGAATCACACGAGCTGTTAGAGTTTCCTATTCCATTTCCTCCGCATGTGTAAGCCTGTGGCATCATTATCTGCTAGCAGGAAACATACAGTACTCACACATCGTGAGGGATATCGGGCTTTCAGGTGAGATTTCAGGATGAACCTCAATTTGACTTATTGATGTAAAAATGTGAACAGCATGATGAAGAGGACTGTTTCAATACCTATTGCAATTGAAACAGAAAATGTACTGCTCCATTCATGGATCAAGCACGTGTTGTAGATATTGCTGTTCAGTTCTTTGTAAGAAAACCAAGTTGTTCAAAAAGTATTTAAACACTGGATGTTTTTAAGTTCAGAGAAGGTCACAATAAGTTCACCCATAAAGGTTATTGCACTACTTTCCTATTAGCCAAGACTTTTGCGGCATCTTGTGGCATCTTCTGGCACTGTTTCAGAAAGAGCACAAACAATGTGAAAAGGTGAGTTTTTTTAGCGAACAGCTGGGGATATTTTCCACAGAAATAAATTGAATAGGTGAATTTAAATTTGTAAAAGGTTAACTCTGAATATGCGGGGATTACCGTATAGTGGCAGGCCGGACATTTACATGCTCCTCCACTAGATGGCAGAAGATACAACTAACATTTGTATCCACTTGTAGCCATTCATACAACACAATAATAGCTTCAATCAACGAAACAGGCCCGGATTTTACCCTGAGTAGCCTAAGTCAACTTGTGGGTAATTGAGATGAGATTATCATTATAGCAATATATATGAGTCATTTTCATATAATATAATAATTAATTTTCATATAACGGTATAGATGGTTGTAAACATATTTTTTTTCTAATTTTATAATTTTTTCATGCAGCCTTGGTTTTATGTGCAACTGTCTCCCAGGCTGAAACAGCCAAGCTTGAAGTCCTATTTTCAAAAACTTAATGATGATAAAAAAAAAAATGCTAGACCATAATTGTAAAGCCAATCAAGGGATAAATACACCAATATCATGGCAGTCCAATGCAAATGTAATCTGAAGAACAAGCTTTTTTGTATGGGAAAAATCATGAGCAATAATCACTTTTATTTATGAAGAACAACTTTAATAATATTTATTTTTTTAAAAAACAGCTGTGAACTGAAATGCTGAACTTTAACAATTGGTTTCAAAACTTTACAGCATTATACTTTGAACAACTGATAATGGTGTAATATATAAATTTATGAAGTCCTGCATCAGTGTTATCCCCACTTAAAGTCTTCTACAGCTTTGTTGATAGAACCCATTGACAGAGCAAATCGTGGAAGCCAACTGAAATATACTTGTATAATAATAAAGACAAAAGTGAATCACGGTAAAGAAATATAGTCAGGTCCATAAATATTGGGAATATCTTTGGCTCTAAATACCACCACAAATGATTTAAAATGAAACAAGATGTGCTTTCAGCTTTAATTTAATGGTATTAACATCCAAATCAACTGAACGGTGTAAGAGTTACAACAGTTTGCATATATGTCTGCTACTATTTAAATGCCCAAAGGTAATAGGACAAATTAACAATCATAAATCAAACTTTCTTTTTTTAATAGTTGGTTGCAAATCCATCCATCCATTTTCTGAGCCACTTCTCCTCACTTGGCAGCCAATCGCAGGGCACATACAAACAAACAACCATTCGCACTCACATTCGCACTTACGGGCAATTTAGAGTTTTAGAGAAAAAAGAAAAACTGAAATATCACACAGCCATAAGTATTAAGACCCTTTGCTGTGACACTCATATATTTAACTCGGGTGCTGTCCATTTCTTCTGATCATCCTTGAGATGGTTCTACAACTTCATTGAAGAATTGTGGCAAGGCACAGATCTGGCCAAGGTTACAAAAAAAATTCTGCCGCACTTAAGGTTCATAAGAGCACAGTGGCCTCCATAATCCTTAAATGGAAAATGTTTGGGACGACCAGAACTCTTTCTAGAGCTGGCTGTCCGGCCAAACTGAGCAATCGGAGGAGAAGAGCCTTGGTGAGAAAGTTAAAGAAGAACCCAAAGGTCACTGTGGCTCAGCTCCAGAGATGCAGTCGGGAAATGGGAGAAAGTTCTAGAAAGTCAACCATCACTAAAGCCCTCCACCAGTCGGGGCTTTATGACAGAGTGGCCCGACGGGAGCCTCTCCTCAGTGCAAGACACATGAAAGCCCGCATGGAGTTTGCTAAAAAACACCTGAAGGACTCCAAGATGGTGAGAAATAAGATTCTCTGGTCTGATGAGACCAAGATAGAACTTTTTGGCCTTAATTCTAAGCGGTATGTGTGGAGAAAACCAGGCACTGCTCATCACCTGTCCATTACAGTCCCAATAGTGAAGCATGGTGGTGGCAGCATCTGACAAAAGTTGAATACCATTGTTTTGACTTTCATTTACAAGATTTCACACAATTTAAAATATGAAATACAACAGTTTAAAATATGAAATCCAACATCCTACCAATCTGTCAGTAACACAGACAGACAGATATTCTCAATGTCAGTCAGTGATCCCTGTCGAGTGGTATTTGCCCCATTTGACACTGGTGGGTGATATTTTTTTTTTTAAGCTATACAGTTTTCATTCATGACCTTGTGATACTTTCGTAGATGTAGTGTTATCCCTTGCTGTAGCTACAGTAGCACCTAGCAGGGAAACAAGTCCTTACTCTGTGCCACATCGTTTTTCATAAATCCAAAATAGATAATGTAGTGTGGACTTTTGTCTTTTCTGTTGTTTTGTTGAAGCCATAGAGTCTTTTATATTTTTTTATTTTTTCAGGATTATGTAGGTGTGAAACTGCTTTCTGATTGGATGAGCGGTTGGAGATGTGCTTGGATTAGCAGATGAGCGAAGGGGGAAATCTAAGTGTGTATGTGAGAAAGACAGAAGGGGAGATGGTGTCGAGAAGCTTGTTCATTTGGCGTGGTTACAACCTGTTTTTTCCTTTTTTCAAAAGGAGCCTTTGCGATTTGAAAATTGTATTCTACTACGTTGCGATGTCAGTTTGAATTTGATTAATCATTCAGCCCTACTGTCAAATATGCCTTGGCTCAATAAGGGTTGGAAAACGCTAGTCCAATCTTCTGAAAAATAACGCGTCTACCAGCTTTTCTCTGTCTTGTTTGGACTGAAGATCTTTAATCATGGAGATGTTCTTCATGTGGTAATAAACAGACTTATTAGCAGGTTTAAGGTGGGTTTTAAAATCCAGGTAAGCGTCAATAATCGCTCCAACATTTAAGTCCGGAGGTGGAAATATATGCTTGGAAGAAATGAGCTGGAAATAATTTCAAAGCTGAGCCTTAGAGATTCAAACGATTCATCTTTTGGGGCTCTCCTGACATTCACCGCTTGGGATATTGCAATAAATGTGGAGATGATAGCCGCCGAAGCTAACTCTAGCATCATTTATGTTGAAAATTGTATCAATGCGTGGTGTGGCACAATCTATGATTTCCTCCCAAGCAAATATGTAGACAGCACACACTTAAATCCAAGCTCTGTCAGCCTTTTCTCCTGCTGGGTTATTTTTAGCGGCTTCACAAGTGCTTGACATCCTAAGTGAAGGCTGCTTTTTAAATTTGCACATTTGAGAAATAGGGAGAGAGAGATGCTTGAACACTCCATGTGTGCTTGATAGTGTCACAGCTGTTCAACATGCAGTTTAGCAAATTCCAATCTCACTTTTTATGATTTACTGTCAACAGTAGTGTCAACTTGGTCGTCTCCCATGAAGTCCACATTGGCTCGAAGAACAACGAATGGTACCCCTTGACCTTGGAGTTCACCTTTAATTTCTTTGGCGGTTGTTCTGAGCACTTTTGTTCCCATTCGTATTGTCCTTTTCTTCAATTTGTCATCAATTTTCCTCCTGCGGCCACCTTCAGCAAGGTTGGCTACAGTCCCGTGGATCTTCAATATCTGAATAATATGTGGAACTGTAGATACAGCAACATCAAGCTGCTTGGAGATTGTCTTATAGCCTTTACCTTTAATGTGCTTGTCTACAATCCTTCGCTTCCTCTGGTCCATGTTTAGTGTGGTACACACACCATGTCACTAACAGCACACTGATTACTTGTCACCCTTTAAATGGGCCGACTAACTGATTACAAGTTTGAAGTCACCTGTGATGCTAATTTGAGGACACACCTTATTTGAACATGTCCCTATGGTCAAATTATTTTTAATGAGCTTTTCTAAGGGTACCGTGATTTTTGTCCAGGTCTGTTACATGAGTTTGTTTGTTTTTAATCCTATAAATCTATTGAACCACAATTCAAAATCAATGACTACTTTATTATTACTTTTTTTACAGATGGGAGTTATTTCTGTGACCACTGTGGGTTTTTCTTTCATTAAGAGAGGGGTACCAATATTTTTTTTTGTGCGCGGGTGCGTGTGTATATGTATATATTTAATCCCACCCAATTTCTTCATCTGAGAACAAAAAACAAGACGGGTCATATCCTGTTTCCCGTCATCTTGCCATTATGGAACCCTTTGCCCAACAATGCAAATATAAACGTGACAGCGTATATGGTGTACGTATGCTCACATTACATACAGTATAGCATACTCACTGTTGCAGGAGATGTAGCCATTGAACATGTTGACAAAGCAGCTTTTAAGGAAAGGCTGCAGACTTTGGAAAAGTAGTACAAATCTTGAATCAAAACAGGTTGCTTTGAACTACTAGTTGTGTTGTAATTAATGTTGCTACTTGGGACTTTTTCTTAACCAACTGGAAACTTGATTGGCAGTATATTGCCTTTTAAGGGATTGAATGTTTATTCCTCTGTGCCAAATGTTTAATATTTGTTAGTTAAATCTTTCTGAACAGAGCCTGAGGCAATTTATTTTCTATCAAAGATATTTATTGTGCTACATTACAATGTCAATGTCCATTATTCTTACAATTAGAATTAAAAGTACATTGTTCTTAAAACTGTACTTGCATTATTATGCTCTAATATCATAAAAAACAGAAAAAACATCAATACCATTGTTTCTCGTGATAGTTTTTGAGAAAATGTTTCGTCTTAAAAAATTTGCTATCGTGACAGGCCTAACACATATAATATATTGAGACAGAGCAAGAGCAATGGATAACACAAAAATATTGTACATACAGTATAAAAAAAAAAAAGCACCAACTGTAATAAACATCTGCAATATAGCGCGACTGCGAAGCAAGACCCGTAATATAGCAGATGATGAGTGTATCTTTACTCCGTGATGATAAGTTGGAGGGACTCATTTTCCTGGGTTAGGACTCATTGTTTCTGATATCCCGGGACTCACATAGTCTCAAGTATAAAATGATCTATGTATATACAGTGGGGCAAAAAAGTGTTTAGTCAGCCACCAATTGTGCAAGTTCTCCTACTTAAAAAAAAGAGAGAAGCCTATAATTTTACTCATAGGTATACCTCACCTATGAGAGACAAAATGAGAGGGAAAAAAAATCTTGCTTGTTTGTAGGTGGCCAAATATTTATTTTCCACCATAATTTGTTAATAAATTCTTTAAAAATCAGACAATGTGATTTTCAGAAATGTTTTTCTCTCATCTTTAATTGGGAGAACTTGCACAATTGGTGGCTGACGAAATACTTTTTTTTTGCCCCACTGTACATGTACCCACATATTCGTACTGCTTGAGTGAATTAGGGGGCAGATAGAAATGTTATGTGGACGACACCCGCTGGTGCTACATCCGTAAGTGCAACTTGAAACTCTACTATGCAAAGCAAAAGCCATTTATCATCAACACCGAGAAACGCCGCCAGCTTCTCTGGGCCCATGCTCAACTAAGATGGACTGATACAAAGTGGAAAATTGTTCTGTGGTCCGACGAGTCAACATTTCAAATTGTTTTTGAAAATTGTGGACGTCGTGTCCTCTGGGCCAAAGAGGAAAACAACCATCCGGACTGTTATGGACGCAAAGTTCAAAAGCCAGCATCTGTGATGGTATGGGGCTGTGTTAGTGCCAATGGCATGGGTAACTTACACATCTGTGAAGGCACCATTAATGCTGAAAGGTACGTACTGGTTTTGGAGAAACATATGCTGCCATCCAAGCAACGTCTTTTTCATGGACGGCCCTGGTTATTTCAGCAAGACAATGCCAAACCACATTCTGCACATGTTACAACAGCGTGGGTTTGTAGTAAAAGAGTGCACGTACTAGACTGGCCTACAAGCAATCCAGACCTGTCTCCAATTGAAAATGTGTGGCGGATTATGAAGCGTAAAATACGACAACGGAGACCCCGGACTGTTGAACAGCTGAAGCTGTACATCAAGCAAGAATGGGAAAGAATTCCACCTACAAAGCTTCAACAATTAGTGTCGTCAGTTCCCAAACGTTTATTGAATGTTTTTAAAAGAAAAGGGGATGTAACACAGTGGTAAACATGACCCTGTCCCAGCTTTTTTGGAACGTGTTGCAGCCATGAAATTCTAAGTTCACGATTATTTGCTAAAAACAATAAAGTTTATCAGTTTGAACATTAAATATCTTGTCTTTGTAGTGTATTCAATTAAATATAGGTCGAACGTGATTTGCAAATCATTGTATTCTGTTTTTATTTATGTTTAACACAACGTCCCAACTTCATTGGAATTGGGGTTGTATTATATCATGACTATACGGTCCCAGTACCGGTTCTGACAGGGCCACCACAACTTGGGTCATGGTGGCCCACAGGGCTATCACTCAAAAAGGCTTAATGTCACTAACTCGAGTCATTAAACTGATTACAACCAAATCGACTTAGATTTCTGGTGTGTTTGCTAACTCGAGTTACTCAGCAGATATGATTGGATCATATGAGTCTGCTCTGTTTCTGGTGGTAAACTAACGCAAGTCAGTTACCCAATACAACCGAATCACCTGACTCTGCTATGTTTCTAGAGAGCCCCCAATTTAACACATTTGAGTTTTGTGGGCATCTGAATTAATTTTATGCATTTAGCTTATCTCTGCTCATTGACTCATTAGGAATGTGGATATTTATGCAATTTATGGATTTGCTTATTAGGGTTATTGCATCTTCGGTGTGCATTACCCCGGAACTAAATAAAAACCTGCTTTCACAGTGCCTTTCAGGCAAAAGTGGTTCATCAAAGTTCGAGCTGGGATTCATTCCCTCATGCCTGTCAGACGGAACTCACCGACGCAAGACCAAGTATGTATTACACAGTTATTTTGGTTTCATACGTTTTGATAATTAGATGCAAGGCGATGCCATTGCTTCCATCACAAAGGCGGAAAAAAGGCCTTATGTATCTACTCGGGGTGCACCGGTACCGTCTGTACCTCGGTTTTTGGCCCACCGGCTGATATGTGTTTTGTGCATAGAGGGCTATATTCTCCTGTACTTAAGTCAGAAAAGGCGCATAGCTCCACGCTTTTCCCTCTGTGCCTATTCTGCCATCCACTTAAGTCGATCACTTACGTGTCTTTTGGCCATGTGCGCAGTTTGGGTGTAGTAACCCTAAAATGTGGTTGTTTCCTCTCATATCTAGCCTTGCGCATATTCTGCCCAAGACTTGTGCAGGTTTCATCTTGTGCGCTCGAAAAGCTGCAGTAAGTCTAACGCCCCGGGAAGTTGAAACATCATATTGCACATTTTGATTCGCTCGCGTGCTCTGAGCCTCCGATGGCTGCTGCTGGCGGGCCGGCGGCTGACTCTGCACGCTGACTGACACCCGGCCCATCGGCGACTGCTCAATGGCCGTAATGTGTCCTGGCCATATTATGCTGATCACGCCGTATTAATTAAATAATTTTCATCCACGTGCTGCGAGCGGCATTTTTGTTTCAAACATGCTGCTTTGCAGCTTGGGAGTTTGTTTGAAAGCGCCACTTACAACAACTACAGTCATATTAATGGCAAGATGCTATGTTAGATTTGGAATAATTTTGTTCAGATTTGATTTCATCATCAGTCGTAAAATCCGTTTAAGTGACATGCCGGCATGTATGGCGCCTGTATGGTTGCTGGGCAACACTGATCAACAGCTGGCCACATGCTTTATTGATGGCCTTCCAAACACGGATTAAATTATATATACAGTATAGTTCAGTATTTATATAATCGAGTTGGGAGAGAGACAATAAAAAAAACATATGCTCCTTTTCAGTAGTCTATACAACGAACGGTGCCCATGTCTCACTGGACATAGGCCAACTTCCGTATCTCTACACAAGGGTTAATTTCACAATTAAAGTGTGACATACTACCCAAATGGATTTCCGTGGGATTCACAAGTCAGGAAAATTCCACATTTCAAGAATTCTACCCACCTGCAGACTTCAATGAATCACGCTTCTCAAGTTGTTGCACGCAAACTGGCCGTGTAACGCGCAATGGGTGTCAGAAGTCATTAGAGGAGAATCGGAGGATCTTGAAAACGCAAAAACCAGGCGCGTAAAATACTGACTTCGGCACCAATGGGAGAATTTGGCCCAAAGACAGCAATTTTGTTCTCCCAAAATTCTCTTTATTTTGTTTGTTAGCAAAAACTGCATTTCGCAGGAAACAAATAATATTTATAATAATATATAATAATATTAAGCACACCACTTTCAAATAGTAAACTACCTTATTTCTTGACTACTTATATAGATTTACTTTTACTTACATTTACTTTGTGAACAAATGGAATTAAAAATTATCCATCATTACCCTGAAGTCACATGATCAGGATGGCTATGCTAGCCCATCGGTAATGGTACACTCACTCATACATACAGTAGTTCTATATCATGGGTCACCATCGTGGTGCCCCAGGTAGCCCACAAGGACCACATGAGTAGTCCGCGGGCCTGTTCTGAAAATAGCTCACCAGTTATGGGACATTGTAATTTTCTAGGAATGTTGCTGAAGTGATCATTAGTTAATTTGAACACTGGCAGAGATTTATAGAAATATAAGTTAGTGTTGAACATTGATATTTATTTGTTTACTAATAATTGTGAGAAATTATTAACATGATCAGTGTCTTCACAGAAATTAATCCAATTAATTTGTAATATATAATTTGAGAAAATATATTTCAGAAGTGTGTATTGATCTAGTAGACATTCGTATTAATCAGTACCCAAGAAGTAGCTCTCACTTTCAAAAAGGTTGGTGACCCCTGTTCTATAGCTTGTAAAAAAATTATCTGCTTGCGTTAGCAGTGGCATATGTTTGCCTATAGATTGGATTAGGGGATTATCCCAAGCAGTAATCAGGTTGTTTCTTCTTTTGCACACATGACAATATGTTATCTTGGTTAAAAGCCACAGAGATCATGGGACTTCAGACCTCAGCAGATGATATAGGGTCAGAAAGATTACATGCAAACGAGGAGCGTGATTGACGCCCTCAACTCATGCATACATTTCGTTCAGTTTTGCCTTGCTTAGTCTTCCCAGGGGATGAAAGGTTTCGAAATGGCGATGGGCAGTGACGTCACTCAGAGTGAATACATAATATGCTACTCTAGCTTCAACATGCTATCAAAGATGACATCCGTTGAGGGCCCATGTGAGGGGGTCGGGGTTATGGTGATCAACAAGTTAGAACAAAAAACATGGGTAAATTCAGACAGCTTGCTCTAAAACAGAGTTTCGCTATCGCCAAAAAAGGAATGGATGCCGCAATGACAAAGAACGGCGTGTAACGCTGATTGTATTGAGTGTTCCAAGGCCCGCGGTGAGATCACAACCATATCACGGTCCACTTCCCTCGAAACTTTTTATGGTTTAATAAATGTGATCAAGTGCAATATACTGTATGTACAGCATGAAACGCCTATACAGGCTCGCTTTTCAGGGCGTCCATAGATCCAATCGCTCAGTGTGCGGGGGTTAGTTGGCAACTCTCATTTATGCTATTTAGTTAACTGGTTAGTGTTTCCGATAAATCTTGGACTTTATAGGCTTTTGCTTGTTACTGTCTACTTTCATTTTGACACAAGCGGTGCGGTGACCCACTAGATCCCTGAGATAGTCAGGCTAAAAAAAACTTTGTGTGAGGCAGTTGACAATGATCATTACCGCCAACGACAGGACTGTCGATGCTGAGTATGATGTGATGCGCATATATCCACAATGGTTTCTTTCACTACACGTGCATACACCCCAATGAGAATTGCGTTTAATCATAATTTTAATCATCAAGTGTCTGTGTAACATTTGAAGTACTCTGGGGGTCTCAGACAGCATTTGGGGGGTTAAACCCTCGCTGAAGTTCCCTCTGAGCAAGAGTATACACACACAGGAGAGCAATTATCTTACACATTCATTTAGTTTTCTACATTTTCTTGTCAGAGATGCTCTGCGGGAAAAAAAGCATAAAGATAATGGCTCCCTCTTCGACTCACCCATGTAACGTTGAAAATTAATTATGTCTGCCTTGTTACACTTTCGGGGCTCTCAGAGGGTCCTAGAAGGTCCATGTACTTACAGTAGATATGTGTCAGCCCACCAAGTATACATGTATCATCTCAGTTTCATGTGGATGAATGAAGGATGCATTTACTTCATTTTCTACTGCATTGTCCCTCAATTTTCCCGTGTTTATATATAGTCTTACACAAGTTAGGGTAAAAATACAGCTGTCTCAGGAAACTATATAAAACTTATATAGTTGTATACTGACTCAAAACTGCTACAAATGTGTAGAGGGAAATTCCTAGAGGGGCCTTGGGAGGCAAGGCTCACAACTGGGCATTTTTTTAATCATCAATGTAGACATAACAGCAAGAAGCCAAGAAATTACATTTATTCTCCATCACTAATGATACATTCACACACACATAAAAGCCAGTGTATTTGTTCAGATTGGAGGCTCAAGGGATTTGACCCCCGTGATTTGGCAAAGTCTTGTGTTACGTTATACATGATCGATGATCCAGGTTTACGGTGTTGGAATTTGCTGAGGAATTGTATCTTTATTTAAGATGCTCACTGAGCTGAAGTGTCAGAGGAGTTGACAGTGTTGTGTGGTTTGACAAGGTTTTGCATTATTTGAAAAGGTCCTGCAATACGTTACCTATAATGAGCTAAGTTTATAGTGTTGAAATTTGCTTTGAGAATGTTATTTTATTTTCAAGTACTCACGAATCTGAAATCTCACGGGATTTGACGAGGTCTCGCTAGATTTAGCGAAGTCTTGTGTGATGTTACACATGATAAGCCAAGTTTATAACCTTGGAATTTGCTTAGGGATTTTTGTATTTGTGTAAAGGCCTCTATACACCAAGCCTATGTCAGCTGTCGGGAAGTTGGTTGGGCGTCAGTGAGCGCCGTCGATGAGGCGTGGCTCGCACTGTCTGCACGACCAAGCCATTGGTAGGCAGTTTTTGTGGCATATGTTGCCCCGAGATTTCAATTTTGTTCCAATTAGTTGCCATATGTTCAGATGTTATGCAGACGTTCAAAATGTTTCATTCTGTGAGCCGACATGCGCGGTCAGTTCGCTTGAGGTTTGCCAGTGAGCGAGAGAGTGATTGGCTGACATATGATTTGGACTATGCCAACCAATCGTGATAACATTTATGAATGATGTCATCACGTTTTCTTCCGTGTAAAAAACTAGCTTAAAGCCTGCAGCTCCATGTCTGCGGCTGACTAGCTTGTGTGGCTATCAGACTGCTCCTGTAAAAGTCAGTAATCATTGCCTCCATGGTGGCGAATAAGCTACACTTCTGACAAGTGTCGTTATCATGAAAGGACGACAAGGAGTAATTAAGGAAGACTGCTAAGCCATGCTAAATTGGCGCTAAACTATCTTTAAATGTAGGCATGAAGCAAACACCGGAATAAGTGATTGGTGCTACAGTACAATTTTCACTCTAGCCTCCCTGGAACTGCATTTGTTAATACTGAGAACAACTATGAAAAGCAAAATAAGTTTGCTTTTCACGACCAGCAAGTTTTCATAGTTTAGCTAAAAATTTGGTTTTTATGACACATATTGAGCCCTCCCCGAACATACCCGAAGCTTAAGACATCGGGGTGTGGTTACTCTATCCACCGCAAGGGCTACCAGAAGTGACGTTGCAATAGCCAAACAAAGCACGCTACACACTATACGCAATGGCGAGCAACATGTTGGAATATGAAGAGGAGGAGGATTTGGACATCCAGGAGCACCCAACTGAACTTGGCATCGTCAAACCGTACATGTTTGAGCCGATCGGGAGGTTGGAACCTGACAGTGATGACGACGAGCAGCCAAGTAGCAGCTGTAGAACAGATAAAAGAGAGTGGCCATTGGCTCGATGTGACGGTATGTCAAAAACATGTCTTTTTATACAGTCATGGCTTGAAAATAATTGCACGCCAGGGGTGCCAATATTTTTTAGCGCGACTATACGTATTATATATTCATATATGTTTCAGTGACACGGCACAAGCGTTTACATAGGATGCAGTATTCCTATATATTGTGTGCCCCTCGCTCGAGTAGCGTTATAACACGCCACAGAAAGTCTGTTGGCTTGTCATAGAGACAAAAGTACAGACGACAGTACTGAAAAGTACTGCGTGGGTCTTTTTTCCCTACCACCCAGTGCATAGTAACCATAATAGAGTCGTAGGTATATACAAGGAAATGCTCACCTCTTGTCTGCGCCGCTTTGCTGCTGCACCGTGGCGGCTGCGAGATTTAGTTCTGTTGCTGGCAGTTGAGGTCCCGATGGCCGTAGGAAAAATAGTTGGCACTGCAGCTGGTTTCAGCCTCTACCTCTGTATCGAACGCTTTCTGCCAAGTCTTTCTCAAAGCATGCCGTTTCAAAGTGATCAGCACAGTTAGGAATGCTTGCTAGGCACCCATAGCTGACCACGTTTCTTCCCCTGTCAAGTGACTTTCCCTATCCACTGGTCACGTATTCCTTTTTCACTCGGAAAGCCAAAAAACCTCCACTGCCTGAACCATTTGTACAACCAAATGCCACACAATAAACCATCGTGGCATTGTTAAATCATGCGACAACAAATCTACAAGGACGGGAACAACAGCATGGAACAATAGCACACAACGTCGAATGAACAGGCTGTTTGGCTTGTGTGATGTCACAGCGCCGGAAAGAGACGGAGACCGGAAGGTGCATTCTGCATCATATTTATTGATTTAACTGCTGTATATCTGCTATATAATCACTTCGAAATGGCAGATGTGGTTTCTAAAGGGGTTCTAGATTTTTCAAGAAATTTTTTAAAATCTTTGTCCTCGTGACCTTTAGTATATTAAATATTTTATGTTAGCAATGTTATTTTTTTGTTTGCACAATCAGAATGTTGTTTTTTCATGTTTTATTTTATTTATACTGTATTCGTATTGTAGTTTTGTCAGAGACGTTTTTCAGTATTTGTACACTACAACATACTGTATGTCAATTATTTATTTATTTATTTTTTTACACATGCTCCATTACAAATTAATACATACATTGTACACTTTTACATCACAAGACATACATAAGTACATGTATTCACCTTCATGAGCACCTACATGATCACTTAATGTGTCAACATGGACATATGTATTTAAACACATAAACATGCCCTCACATAAACACACACATTTTCAGCCCACATAATCACAACAACCATGTGATACTGGTAGTTTGTTACAGCCTGCAACTGTGTCCACCATTACACGGTTGATGTAATAAAAACATTAAAATGGCAAATATTGAAGCCGCAATTTATTAACACTTATGATTATGACTGTCCCACAGTAATGTTCTTGAACATTTTTAAAGTATGGAAATTCTGACAAATTTGGACAAATTGTTCTGGAATTGATTTCAGCTCTGAATTATGCATAATCGAAGAACAACAAGTTTACAATAATTTGAATTTGCTTAGGCAATTTTATTTTTATTTAAAATACTCACTGAACTGAAGTCTCATGATATTATTAGATTATTGCACAGTTTGATGAAGTCTGACGTGGTTTCCCAAAGATTTAGCAAAGTCTGTTGTGACGTTACGCATGATGAGCCAACTTTAGAGCAATGGAATTTGTGTTGGAGACAGGGAGGGTATGGTATAATAAATGCCAAATTAGCAAAATTTATTTGTGCAGTGGATAATTTTTTAAAGAAAATTATTATTATTTTCTTTTTATAGAAAATTCTCTATAAAGATTTTTTATTAAACACAAAACAAAAGTCTTGACAAAACCCAATGTTCTAGTTTTCCATGAAATCCTACTTAAGTGTAATGAGAGCAGGCTGCTTGACAGCAATGTCAGCGTTACCGTGGAGAGAAAGGAAGTTAAATTTTAGTTGAGTTTCTAAATGACTCTGATCTACCTCGATGGAGATGAGCTCCGAATGTTACCATGGTGACACATACAGAAAGCGTGTGTGTGTGTGTGCGTGTGTGTGTGTGTGTGCGCGCGTGTGTGTGTGCGCGTGTGTGTGTGTGTGTTTTCTGAGTGGCTGAATGAGCGTTCACCCTGGGCCAGCAGAAAATGTGCTCCATTGTTCTCTCAACATGTTATTCAAGTGGTTTTCAATGTGACTGCTCAATTAAATTACAAAATAATCAACTCCTCTTTTAATCACGAATGGCAGCAGAGTGCAGACCTCCCCAAGCCCAAACAATCCTAACTCAGGCAATCGCACATGGTACACCTTAATTGAGCACACCTCTTGCATAGGCTTGAATTTTGTCAATAGGACAAATACGGTATTCAATGACAAAATGGTTGTTGTTTTTTCTCAGAATTTGTATTATTGCCAGTAAAACATACATTTTTAACAAAACATGAACAGTGGGAAGAAAAAGCTGTCAGCTATGTCAGCTGGCATACCCGCAGAAGACCCATGCAAGCACTGGGACCCCTTTCAAATTTCTCAGTAAATTGGTCAAGTGTAGTCTGATCTTCATATAAATCACAAGAAAAAACTGTAATAATAAATGAGTGGAATACCACACAAACAATTATTTGTTCATATTTTTATTGAAAATAACATGGGAACATTTATATTACAGTGAGTAAAACATAAATGAACCCCTGTATTGAATAACTGCTCTCCTTTGGCATCAATAACCTCAACCAAACGTTTCCTGTAGTTGCAGATAAGAAGTGCACGATCAGGTTAAATTTTGGACCATTCCTCTTAACAAAATTGGTGTTGTTCAGCAAGACTCCTGGTGTTAATAGCTATCTTGAAGTCATGCCACAGCATCTCAATCGTGTTGAGGTCAGGACTTTGACTGGACCATTCCAGAACACATATTTTCTTCTTCTGAAGCCATTCTGCTGTTGATTTGCTTCTGTGTTTTGGATCATTGTCCTGTTGCAACCCCCATCCTCTTTGAGTTTTAATTGTTGGACAGATGGCCTTATGTTTTTCTGCAAAATATCGTGCTAAACTTGTGAATTATTTTTTCCATAGATAATAGCAAGGTGTCCAGGCCCTGAGGAAGAAAAGCACACCCATACGTGATGCTCTCTCTACCATGCTTCACAGTTGGGATAACATCCTAATGTTCGTGTGCTGTGTCATTTTTCCTCTATACATTGCGCTGTGTGTTCCTCCCAAACAAATCAACTTTGGTTTCATCTGTTTCATCACGTTTCCAGTAGTGCTGTGGAACATCCAAGTGCTCTTTGGCAAACTTCAAGAATACTAGTAACGTCAAAATCTTAACGATACCCATCCCTAGCCGCGAGGTTAGTATGCTTCCTTTTCTTACCTCCGTTACGATTGGATGCCATAGTGAAGGGCTTGACATAAAACAACTGTATACTTTGCCAAAATCGGTATAGCATGTTCGAGAGATGTGCACACGACGAGTGCCCAAGTAAACAACAGTGCCCAATTCTAAAACTAACCGACTGTGGCAAGGAGGCATTTTTAGTTCCAACCGGACACTGCCTGTCTGTGAAATCCAAAGTCTGTTGGTTCCGGGTCCGTTAAATCTAGATTGAACTGTATCTGCAACTCCTCCCGATACCAGTTCCTTGAGGAGCGCAGAGATTATTTTACACTTGAGACTATGTTAGTCCCGGGATACACATATCATGGAAACAATGAGTCCCCACCCAGGACGTTATTGGCTTTATCCACTAAAATGACTGAATAAAGAAGCTGTTTGCTGACCAGATTTATTGATTGTGTGTGTGCATATGTGAGAGAGAGAGAGAGCGAGAGATCCAGAAGATTACTTGTGACCATAAAACTGGGCTAATGTTGCCATATGCACAGCCAAAATAACAGCAAAAACATCTGCAACTTACTGCAAGGTGTTTTGTCAAGTGGGCTGAAATATCCAAGTTTGGGCAGTGACAAAACTATTCTGCATGTTAAAGCTCAATAGAAGACGTGAATTTCTTGTCGTTTGATTGGTGAACTTGAGTCAAACATCACTGTGGTAAGCACGGTGGATTGAAGCAATGTCGCCCGACGCGCAAGTCGAAAAAGAAAGTCTAAAAATACTGTAGATCGCTCACACAATTATTGATAAAGGAAAATAGCGAGTGGCATGTAGGTTATTGTAATGGAGTAAAAGTACTGTTTCTTCTTAACATAAACCTGCATAAAAGTAAAAAGTATGCTTCATTAAAACTACTCTGATAAGTACAATTTATCCTAAATTTTACTTGTAAATGTAGCTCGTTACTATCCCACCTCTGGAAGACATCTATTTGAGGGAAGCATTTTTTTCTGTTAAGTTGACGGACAACAATAACCAAATGGATTTCAACCTTTATCCCAATTCGCACCAAAATTAGATGGGTTCTTCCTGCTGCTGGAATCAGTCAAATTGTTTCTGTGTCACCCTGCTCTTAAATAGTTCATGTGACTGGGCGGAGCGTACATTAGGGACGTCTCGATCTAACTTTTTCACTTCTGATTTGATACCGATTTTGGCCGGAACTGATATCGGTCTGATCCGATTTCAGCAATAATCATGCATAATTGACTTATTTTGTAGAATGGAATGTTAGAAAAGGCTTGATAATTGATATTACTCAAAGAAAAATAATCAGCAACAGTAGGCATGAGAAAAACTGACACATTTATTATTATTATTACTATCAGGATTGGGCATTGTTTGAATTTGAGCGATTCCGGTCCCGATTCCTCATTTCGATTCCGTTTGTAAATGATTCTCGATTCCGATTCTTTTAGGGGGCTGGGTCAAAAAAGTTTGCATGGTTTAAATAAAGGGTGTACAAATTATGAACATCCATTTGCTTAGCAGCCCGCAGTATAGACTAAAATGAACATTTGACTCGGGGTTCTTTATAACCAGTTTCAATATCAAACCTATGAACTAAAAGGTCATGTGTGTGGAACTAGCCAAATTGACTGAATATTCATTAATTAATGTTTCAGTTAAAAGTTTAATATAGCATTGTTAAAATAGTTATTTGCAAATGAGAATTGTGAGGTCAAAGGAACTGCCTGAAGAGCTCAGAGACAGAATTGTGGCAAGGGACAGATATGGCCAAGGTTACAAAAAAATTCTGCTGCAGTTAAGGATCCTAAGAGCACGGTGGCCTTCATAATCCCTAAATGGAAGACGTTTGGGACGACCAGAACCCTTCCTAGAGCTGGCCGTCTGGCCAAATTGAGCAATCGGGGGAGAAGAGCCTTTGTGAGAGAGCTAAAGAAGAACCCAAAGATCACTGTGGCTGAGCTCCAGAGATGCAGTCGGGAGATGAGAGTCAACCATCACTGCAGCCCTCCACCAGTCGGGGCTTTAGGGCAGAGTGGCCCGACGGAAGCCTCTCCTCAGTGCAAGACACATGAAAGCCCACATGGAGTTTGCAAAAAAAAAAAAAAAGACCTGAAGGACTCCAAGATGGTGAGATAAAAGATTATCTGGTCTGATGAGACCAAGATAGAATATTTTGGGCTTAATTCTAAGCGGTATGTGTGGAGTAAACCATGCACTGCTCATCACCTGTCCACTACACTCCCAACGGTGAAGCATGGTGGCAGCATCATGCTGTGGGGGTGTTTTTCAGCTGCAGGGACAGGACGACTGGTTGCAATCGAGGGAAAGATGAATGCGGCCAAGTACAGGGATATCCTGAGTGCTCAGGACCTCAGACTGGGCCGAAGGTTCACCTTCCAGTAAGACCCTAAGCACACAGTTAAAATAACTAAGGAGTGGCTTCAGAACAACTCCGTGACTGTTCTTGAATGGCCCAGCCAGAGCCCTGACTTAAACCCAATTGAGCATCTCTGGAGAGACCTGAAAATGGCTGTCCACCAATGTTCACCATCCAACCTGACATAACTGGATCTGAGGATTGGCAGAGGATTCCCAAATCCAGGTGTGAAAATTCCCAAAAAGACTCATGGCTGTATTAGGTCAAAAGTGTGCTTGTACTAAATACTGAGCAAAGGGTCTGAATACTTATGGCTATGTGATATTTCAGTTTTCCTTTTTTAATAAAGCTGCAAAAATTTCAACAATTCATTTTTTTCCTTTTAATATGGGGTGCTGTGTGTACATTGAGGGAAAAATGAACTTAAATGATTTTAGCAAATGGCTGGAATATAACAAAGAGTGAAAAATTGAAGGGGGTCTGAATACTTTCCGTACCCACTGTATGTTAGCACCTTAGTATAACAGTGGTAAAATCTGAGATTTTAGATGCAGTCCGATCCAATCTGATCGTTGTTTTTTGCTGACATCGGACCAATTTACGCTAACATAGTGATCTTAGTCAGGTTTGGCCAGCGTCAATCAATCGAGATAATTAAAGCTACTACTGTTTGCATTTTTTTTTTCAGACTTGGGGGGAGGGGTTAAAAAAAAAAAAAAAAGGTCACTTTGATGGTCAGATTAATGGCCCCTTTCATCCGTAGTCACACTATAATTTGATGGGTTATTCCTGCTACAGGAATCAGATATGATTTTTACATGTCACCTGCTCATGATTGAACAACTTAGAAGCTGAGTTTGGAGTGGGCTCTACTTGATATGCGGCTTGCGAGTGTTCCTCGCTTGCTGGTAAATTTAGCATCTATTTCTCATGAGTGAGTCAGAATGAGAGCTCTTGGGCTGAATTATAAGGTTTGTGCTCAGTCCTTTAATGCTATCACCACAAATCTTCATTAAGAAAACAGATCACAGTCAGGAATGAGGAGGGGGAAATTTTAAATTTACACACAAGACGCATTGCTGATCCCGCCGGTAGACCCCCCCCACCCACTCCCCCGTCCACTTCACACTTCACTTTCATTCCGACTCTGGGGAGGCAGAGCATGCATCGCCTCCCAGTGTTTGATGCAGGATGGGTCTGCCCAGCTTTCGTAAGACTCCCAGAAGAGAAGTGGGTCTAAATGTCATACGCCGACCTCGCTGAGTACACACGTTGAGCTATTTTGGGAAGGCAAAATGAGGTCACAGTGGGGGAAAAAAACACCTGAACTGGAGCAACTCTTAGCTAAGCACCTGACACTGAGTGAGGCGTTTAAATCGTCATTTAATGTCACACTTTTCATCAAACAGGTTTTTGAGCGTGAATACAACAAGACAAGCCTTAGGGAGGTGAAGACAAAAATGAGACGTGCGCAGCTCCTAGCTGTAGATCAACGTCAGGCAAGCAGTAAGTGAAAATAGTTAACCTCTGCAAGGGGTCGTTCCAACATCAAATCTCAATTGTCTTCTGTGTGTAAAAATGTTCTTTTATGGCAGACAAGCACCAGCTTAATGTTGCTTTAGCCATAGAACAAATTGTTTAAAATTGATTTCAGTGTTTCCAAATGAAGTGAACCACCATAGGAATTTGTTTCTCCTTTAGGAAATAATAAAAATGCGGGGAAAATTGGTGCCCTGAGATACGAGTGACCCTACTTAAGTGTTTGTCGAGATATGAGCCGTCGTCTGGCCGAATTTGCTTTGACTTTTGAGCAAAAATTTGCAATACGAGCGCTGTATGGTGACAGCAAGCTCAGCTCACTTCACAACAAGCAGTGGTTTGGCATTGTGAACAAATCTCAAAAAGAGGCTTCAAGCTGCTTAATGCCACTCCCAGTTAAGGTTAACTGTCCAACTAAACTAAACAAAATTACGATGTGCATTTAAAACAACCACATATAGTCCCATGAAAAAGTATTGGCCCCCTTCTCAAATTCTTAGATTTTTGCATAGTTTCCCCACTTTAATGTTTAAGATAATCAAACAAATGTAAATATCAGACAAATATATCCCAAGTAAACTTAACATGCTGTTTTTCATTGAGTTATTTTATTAAGGAAAAAAACAATTATGTGTGGAAAATTCATGGCCACCTAAACCCAACAACTGGTTGGGCCATCCTCAGCAGCAACAACTGAAATCAAGCATTTTCTATAACTGGCAATGAGTCTTTCACATCTCTGTGGAGATGTTTTGGCCTACTCCTCCTTGCAGAATTGTTTGAATTCAGCAAAAATGGAGGGGTTTCCAACATGAACGGCCTTTTTAATGTCATGCCACTGCATTTCAATCAGCTTTATGTCTGGACTTTGACCAGGCCACTCCAGAACCTTCATTTATTGTGATGTCATGTGGATTGTTATCCTGCTGCAGAACCCAAGTGTACTTCAGGTCACAAACTGATGGCTGAACATTATCCTTCAGGATTTTCTGTTATAGAGCAGAATTCATGGTTCCATCAATCACAGCAAGTTGTTTAAGTCCTGAAGCAGCCCAAGACCATCGCACTACCACCACAATGATTGATTGTTGGTATGATGTTCTTTTTCTGAAATGCTGTTTGGAGTGGGCTCCACTTGATAGGGGTAATGTGGGCTCCACATTTACACCAGATAAAGTATACCAAGACACACACCTTCCAAAAAGCTCAACTTTCATCTCGTCAGTCCATATAATATTCTCCCAAAAGTCTTGGGAATCCTTCAGATTTTATTTTTGTTTTGCAAAAGTAAGATGAGCCTTTATGTTCTTTTTGGTCAGCAGTAGTTTTCAGCTTGGAACTCTGCCATGGATGCCATTTTTGCCCAGTCACTTCCTAATTGTTGTCATGAACACTTACCTTAACTGAGGCAAGGGAGACCTGTAGTTCTTCAGAAGTTCTAGAAGATTTTCTGACTGGCAATTTGTTTCTGAAGACCATAACTAAAACTATTCGCTGAAAAACACACCAATTTGTATTTATCCACATGTATTTGCTCTCTCTTTGTAACACCCGAAGATGCCACCTGCTGCTTTTCAGGCAACAGGTTATGGGCCCATCTCACAGGTGGAAATGGCGCCCAGACTGCCGAGTCTTATCAGTCACTGTAACTCCGGGACCTGGGAGACCAAACTATTGATTGCGCTCTCGACAGGAAGATGTCTGTGAGATGTCTCCAGACAACGTGACAACCAGTTTACCCGGAAGTCACTGATATAGTCCTATATATAGGGTTGGACATCGAGAATTGAGAACCGATTGGAACTAACGTTCCAGTTCTCCCGGAATCGTTCAAATTTAAAAATGTCGGTTCATAGTTTCAATGCCTACAGTCCCTGCCGACCCCGAAGAAGAAAGTGGCAAAAAAACAACAAAGAAGAATGCACACGAAGACGTGCTTGTGCCCAACGGCGGCGGCGAACAAAAGTGGGTCTTAACTTAAAATAAATGACCAGTCACCTCAGTGCAAGACTTGAAATAAGATTATATTGTGCAAAGGAGGCTTTCATAATGTGTAGAAGTTTGACATGCTCCCTCCCTCTCCGAGACTCAGCCTACACTGCGCTGAACTTTCGTGAAGTCAAATTGGGTGAGTGAAACAATAAAATATGTCAATGCCAACATTGAGGCAGCTAACCAGTTAAACGGTAGGTTGCACTTCTGGTTTTTAGCATGTATTTTAGTCTTCAAACCAATGTAAGAGGCGATGACAGAAAAAAAGCTAACCGTTGAGCTAAAACTTCAAAGTCAAAATAGAAACTTTACATCACACTGAATTGGGACAAAATTCACATAAACTTTGTCTCACAGTATCACAAACACTAACCTTGTGCCTCATCGGTGGGTAGATAAAGCGATCAACGTTTTATAGTATTTGGTGCCATTTATTACTCTTTTTCTTGCCGTCTCGGTTTACCTTCGTTTTCAAAATTCACCGGTGTCGTGTGAAGTTACTTTTCGTGTCAAAATGCTGAGTTCCGGTGCGCACCCTTCAAAATATAAGGCTACAAGCTTAAAACAGGATGTCAAGTTAAAACTTGCACATATAAACCATTTGACGTGATGAAAAAGAAATAACTATTTTAACAATGCTGTGTTAAACTTTTACCTTTACACTTTTACAATTAATGAATATTAAGTCAATTGGGTTCGTTCCACACACATGCCTTTTAGTTCATACGTTTGATATTGACATTGGTCATAAAGAACCCCGAGTCAAATGTTCATTTTAGTCTATGCTGCCGGCTGCTAAGAAAATGGATGGTCATAATTTGGACACCCATTATTTAAACCATGCAAACTTTTTTGACCATGCTCCCTAAAAGAATCTGAATAGAAAATCGTTTGGAATCGGAATCACAATGAGAAACTGGAATTGTGACCGGAATCGCTCAAATTCAAACGATGCCCAACCTTACCTATATACAGCATATTCTTTAAATAATTTTCAATTTATTTAATGTGTGTGTGTTTGTGTATACGTGCTGTGTTTGTGCTCTGCACTCAGGCGGCAGACTACGGCATGGGACAGACCTCAATTGAGGAAAATGCTTTATCGCAGTTTTCGGACATTTAGCGACGTCAAGGTTTACTTCTTCAAAACGTACAAGAAAACGCTTTAATGTCCTGATATTTTCAGAGGTGGAAGTGGGCATAGATGGAGGTGTCCATATAAACATTGGATTTTATTTATATATATATATATATATATATATATATATATATTTATATATATATTATAGATTATTATATTACTATGGCAATGTTTTATGTAACATTTTTAACATCCATTGCTATCATACAAGCCGAAAAAGGGGAGCCAATAGCCATATCAAATCTTAAAAAGTGTCATCCGCTTGCAAGAAGCTAAGGAAAAATCTCAAAGACTCAAGTCGCCATCAGGTCACCAACTAGTCTTCCAGGCCAGTCAGATAGGGGTTTTAGCAGATGAGTACCTAGCGCTGGCCACCCCCTGCTAGTCGGTCGGCTTGACTGAACTGCAGCGTATTTAGGGTTTGAACCATTATTACTGGGAATTATTGACATTTTTACGCTTTAATATTTGCTTTCAGGTCTTGGTCCCTTACCTCTGTGCATAACATGGGTTCACTGTACATCTAGATTTGACACCATACCCATTTGGTCAGCTGTAATTTACAGTCAGGGCTGACAACCTGTATTTGGGTGCACAAAACAGAACTTCAGCATAACATTTGCCATAACTACCCCCCAAATAACGATGTCTTCTCGCATGTCTCAGTGTGTGTGTGTCTGTCATTTATCTCTATGCAGCTCAACCAAGCAGCTGCCAAGAGCTTTGTAGGCTGTTGCTAGGTGATAATATTTCAAATCAGTCCTTCCCTGAATATCGGAGACATTGTGTTGTTGTCTTCTGTTTTGTTATGGAGTTTTTCTTTTTGTAGCGAACTCTTGACGTCTACCTCGTTAGTCAAGCGCAATGTTTTGTTTTTGTTTTTACCACTGGCCTCTAGAAATAAAAACAGGGCTAATCAGTTTATTGTTGCTGCAATATGTCATGGTGAGAGCTGTTCCTAATATTTTGACAAGTGTAATCCTGTCAGTTTTTGTCGAGTAGCGTGATCATGACGGTAATAGGAACCTCCTACAAGGTGTTTTGGCTCTGAGGAAACATTTAATCCTGCCGATGCCGCGACAGCGTGTCGACACTCCGCCACACTCGACTAATCGTGGGCATATAAAAGGATCACCGTTTGGGATTACGGTGGATAATCCCTCTTTTCCTGAGACGGCCCCATGCTTTTTAGGACTCAAACAAAGAATGCACACTTAATGGAGTAAATTCTGTAAACTCTGTCAGTCACAATAATGTCTACAGGCGTGGGGCCTTCAGGTTACGCCCATCAGCTAATAAACAGATCATAGTCAGTTTGAATAAGATCTGTAAAAAAAAATTCGTATTTCCCCACAATTTTCTCCATAGGATATTAAAGAAATAGAAATACTGTAATCCCCCTCATATTCATGGTTCACTATTTACTTTTTAGGTGGCCAAGGCCATGAAGGAGAAAAGTCAGGGGTGGGGGGGAATCAAGGAGCAGATGGCTGGGTTAATGGAGCCTGTGAACCCTAGCATGGGTTGGCAGATCGTAGCTTCGCATGCGCTCGACGTGGCCTGGTAGCAGTGTCTCGGTGTGATCATCTGGCAGAACTCCCGCCGGCCAGCCGCCCCTCCAGGGACCAATTAAATGGGTGGAGAGAAGCGCTAGTAATAGGAGACTCCCTGCAGACATAGTTCACGCCGTAATTGACACCCCAAAAGTACGCGCGCACACACCTTCAGCAATTTGTACCTGAACGACTATAACTTCTTTTGAATATACCCGATGGCCACCAGATTTTACCTGCTATACTAAACATAAACTAGACAGACTAAAGTGTTTGAAGGTACTAGTTCTCGTTTTATTGCTATCCATTTTGTGCTTTGTAGCCAGGTTTGGGACAGAATGGAAATACGTTTCATGTTGTGTTCTATGCTTACGATATTTGTACTAGTCACTGGTACACTACCACTGGTACATTTCTGGTGATTACTGTAATTTCTCATGTGTAATGCGCATTTTTGTACCCCCCAAAAAATGTCAAAAGTCAATACTGTGCATTATACATAGGTATAGGAGAAAATGTGAAAGACTTTCACATTTTATAAATATATGCCGCCATCTAGAGGTTGTGAAAAAGCTGAAGACTTTCATTCCACTATGCCACCGCCCCCTAGAGGTTATGAAAAAGTTTTACACGTTCATTCTTCTATGCCACCTAGAGGTTATGAAAAAGGTGTAGACTACACTTTCATTCCATAAATTTAAATACCCAGGCAGAATGTGTGGAATCTTTTTTTTTTTTTTTTTTTTTAAATATGACTGATGACTGAACAACAACCATCATTAATTTCTTTATGGTTATGTTTTGTTTAATGATAATGCTTTTCTGACATGCTTGACAGTTTAATTTGAATCCCATTAAAATAAAATGTGTTTCACCTAGTTCTTGTTTTCTTTTAAGAATTGTACACATCTCATGTTTTGATCATATGGGTAGAAGCAAAATCATGCATTGTAAAAATGCATTATACATAGCTTGAAGGGTTTTCCAGAATTTTGAGGTCAACTTTGGGGGTGCGCATTATACATGTGTGCGCATTATACACGAGAAATTACGGTAGTCATTATCAACATGAAATCTCCCGATATTAATTGAAATCCTGGGGGAGAGACTCAGTACAGTAATCCCTCGGTTATCGCTGGGGTTACGTTCCAAACCACCCTGTGACAGACAGAATCTGCGAAGTAGCAACCATAAATTTATTTGATTTATAGACATTTTAAGCTCTGCAGAATTCCAATACTCTATCTATGTGAGGTGCAGGTATTGTTTTTGTAGACCGAGGGTCGGCATCCTCACGTTCTACACTGTAGTATCTGTGACATTGAATGTGTGTGTTCCTTTAAAAGAGGGGCCTGGCCCGTTGAGTGTTGTGAATGTCAGCGAAGGATTATGTAGAATTGGCTGGCTGTTAACTGGCTAAATGTTAGCCATTCTGGTGTTCAGTGACGGTATTATAGTTATTGTTTGTTCAATAAAGCCATTAAAAGTGCACAAGCGGCAGTGTCCATATCTCTTTTAGCCTAACCACTTGTGGGGGGATTACAATTTGTTCTAAAACGTTGTGGTAGGCTATATTCAGTTAGCTAACAATGTTTACTTTACCCTGGATGTGCAGTTGTGTAACTTGAGCCAATGATCCCAAGCTTTGGACGTTGTCTTTAAAGCACTCTTTCCTCCAGGCTTGTGCTTAATGTGCTTAAATCATGCAATATAGCGAATAATCCGCGATATAAATACAGTACAATTTAAACAATCTGAGATGATGTGAATCCGCAAAAGGTGAAGTGCGATATAGCGAGGGATGACTTAAAATGACAAAATAGAATGCAATTTTTAAGCACATTTTAAATTATTTGTGTATTTATCATATAATACAAGCATTTGGGGACTTTTTATGAGTTCTTCATGTTTTATTTTATTTACAATGTTATAACCTATTGTGGCATATTAAAACTATCAGGCAAAACAATTGTGTTGCTTATGAAAGATGACTTGACTGAATAAGTAGGATAGAAATGATGTGTACATGTGTGCGTGCATGCATACGTGGGGGCGTGCATGCGTACGTGCATGTGTTTGAGTGTTGTTTTCCATCTCATGACTTCGATCCATTGCACACATCCACCATCCAGATACCGCGGCGGATTAATACTCGAGTGCATCGGCCTGACGTTCCACCTGTGCGCTCGGGACCTTTGGATAAGTCACAGGAGTTGACGAGACCACAAAAAAACACTTCCGTCACTTCTGCTGTTAAGAAGTAAAGGTATTTTTACTCCGTTACAATTATCTAAATGTCGCTCCCTACTTTTATTCATCAATTAGTGCTTATTTATCAACTATTTCGTCCGCGAGATTACGACTTCCGCATTGGGCGCTGTTTACTCCAATCCAATTTAAGCGCTAGTGATGCTTAAGTCTAGTTCACCAATCAAACGACAAAAAGGAAAGAAAGTCACATGACCTCACACACACCTCACACTGGGCTTCCCGGGCATAGGTATTAACACTAGATAAGCCAGCCCGGCTGATCGGCATGCCTACGTAGCGGCCATTTTGGGAAGGTCGTCGTTACCATGAAGGCAGCGGCGCGCTACTCGTGTTTACATTTAGACGAATGTATTGTAGTGTTTGTCTGCCACTGTCACCCCAAATGTGGATTTTTCAGCCCACTTGTAACTTGAGAAAACACCTTGCAGTAAATTGCCGTTGTTGTAGTAGTAGCTGTTCATGCAAGCACACAACACACATCAGTATCAGAATCTGCACATTCACATTTTATTTTGGCGGCATGATGGAAGACTGGTTAGCACATCTGCCTCACAGTTCTGGGGACGGGGGTTCAAATCCCGGCCCGTCTGTGTGGAGTTTGCATGTTCTCCCCGTGCCTGCGTGGGTTTCCTCCGGGTACTCCGGTTTCCTCCCACATCCTAAAAACATGCATGATAGGTTTATTTAAGACTCTAAATTGCCCGTAGGTGTGACTGTGAGTGCGAATGGCTGGCAACCACTTCAGGGTGTACCCCGCCTCTCGCCCGAAGATAGCTGGGATGAGCTCCAGCACGCCCGCGAGCCTAGTGAGGATAAGCGGAACAAAAAATGGCTGGATGGACATTTTATTTTGTTATTTTTATTTTATTGATGTTCATGCTGTGGTTAAAAAGAAGCAGAAGTTACTCACTATTTACTCAGTACTTGAGTAATTATTTCACTGTGTACTTTTTACTCTTATTCAAGTAATTTTTTGGAGGACTACTTTTACTTGAGTCACATTATTGTCAAGTAACAGTACTCTTACTTGAGTCCAATGTTTGGCTACTCTACCCACCTCTGGAGCGGACATCCTCTATTGCTACTCTTACGTTTATTTTCGCGATGAGGTGCTGCGGGTCGTGGCCCTGGTTTGTGGTCCCAGTGGAACCGCAAAGAACACATAACATCGGCGACAAGAGCTGATCCGCGAGTACATCTTGTATTAATTAGGAAACGCGCCTACAATTATCTAATTAGTTTACTGATGTTAAATGTATTAAGCGACGGAGTGATGTTAGGGATTATGTCACAATACAGAATGAACTAACTTCAAATTCAGAAATGGCCAATAAAAACGGAAAAATACTGGATTTAATATTTTCCTGGAGGATGCATTTGGGATTAGCCTCTGAAGTTGGTAATAGTGAAAAATCAAGTGAAACAGACAATGATTTTAGTCAATTCTTTTCCAGAATGAGAGTGCTTAAAGAGGAGGATGGTATTCATTTGCTATAGCTTGAAGCAGGCATCAGGTGCATTTGGAGATGGGTCTGGCTCAAGTTGGAGGCCAAAACAAAAAAAGTAAATAAATGAGGCAAATTTAATTTGTGTTTTTCTGCGTGAAGAATTTTTTTTAATTTTCCAGATTGCTTAATTGATGTTTATGTTAAAATTCTCTGTGGGGTCCTGGGATACCCCCAGAACCCCTACAATGTTTTTTTGGTTTTTTTTTGGTTTGTTTTTTGGTCACCTTTTTCATGCCTTTGGTGTTTGCATATCTTAAATTCGTTTCAGCTTGAGGTCACGAACAGATGGCCATTTTTTGGTAGACAGCAAAATTCAAGGTTCCATTTATGACAGCAAGTCTTCCAGGTCCTGAAGCGGCAAAACAGTCCCAGACCATCACACTACCACCATATTTTACTGTTGGTATGATGTTATTTTTCTGAAATTCCGTGTTACTCTTACGGCAGATGTAATGCCTTCATGTTCTTTTTGCTCAGCAGTGGTTTTCGTCTCGGTACTCTGCCATGCCGGCCGTTTTTGCCCACTGTCTTTCTTATGATAGAGTCATGATCACTGACCTGAACTGAGGCAACTGAGGCCTGCAGTTCTTTGAATGTTGTTGTTGTGGGGTCTTTTGTGACCTCTTGGATGATTTGTCGCTGCACTCTTGGGGTAATTTTGGTCAGCCAGCCACTCTTGGGAAGCTTCACCACTGATCTATGTTTTTGCCATTTGTGGAAAATGGCTCCCACTGCGGTTCGTTGGATTCCCAGAGCTTTAGAAATGGCTTTATAACCTTTTCTACATTGATAGATCTCAATTACTTTCTTTTTCATTTGTTTAGCTCTCGGCATGATGTCTAGCTTTTGAGGATTGTTTAGTCTACTTCACTTTGTCAGGCAGGTTGTATTTAAGTGATTTCTTGATTGAGAACAGGCGTGGCAGTATCAGGCCTGGGTGTGGCTAGAGAACTTGAACTCAGGTACGATAAACCAGTTATGTTTTAACGGGGGGCGCAATGACCTTTTCACATAGGGCCATGTAGGTTTGGATAGTTTTTCTTCCTTAATAATAAAAAACGTAATTTAAAAACTGCATTTGTGTTGTCTTTGACTAATATTTAAATTTGTTTGATGATGGGAAACTTTTAAGTGTGACAAGCATGCAAAAAAATAAGAAATCAGGAAGGGGGCAAACACTTTTTCATACCACTGTACGTCAGTCCCATTCTCTGCCTGCATTGCGCCACTGCGCCAGTAAACAACAGCGGCCAATTCTGGAACTGACAGACTTAGTCAGCGGCATTTTAAGTGAGAAATGGAAACTATTTTTGGACGCATTGTTCAGTCCCAACAGTCTGTTTTATCCGATATCCCTTATATCGGGGTCTGTTTTATCGAGGTTCCATTGTACTAAACTACCTGTGAAGTAAAATTTTGTACACAAAGCATTGCACTGAAAATAGAATACGCGTGTCTCTTAGCCTCTTTACCCCTGCATCAGTTTTTTTTTTTTTGGGGGGGGGGGGCTGGTTTCCATGTATTTGTGCAAGGCTCAGCGGTGTTTGTGTGATCCACTTAAACTCTGCATCAGTCAACATTTTACCCTGGCAAAGATTCCAAGGTTCGTGTTCTCTCAGCAGTCGTCTGCATACCTTCAACACTAGAAACACACTGCCAGCCAAAGAGAGTCGTCTCGGAATCTTTTACCGTTATGTTCTATTTTTAGTGTTTTTGCCCTCTTTTTTTTTTGGTGTTACTCCCACCGAGATGCAAGAGCAAGGAGAGAACTCGTCTCAAAAGACACTTGGACGGAGACTGGAAGGGAGGCAGTTCAAACTCCCCTGAGAGTTAAAATGGAACGGTGACAGAAACAAGTGAAGATGAAGTGGAATAGAGTTATGCATTTATTTCTCAGCGTAGAACTCTGCCAGAGCAGGACTGTTACAGAAGTGACCAGAGCGTTCTTAATGACAGTACGCTTCAAAAGGGCTTTCAAAAGTCTTTAAAATGAGACTCATTAAATGGCATCGCCGTATTTCCTTTCCATTTAATCAGTACTTTGAGGGCTTTTCTTTGTTATGTCTTTGTTATGTAAATTTGTTATGTCAATCATGGTTAGATGCACAAAACATCTCAAGCAGCCATGCCTTAAAATTAACCGAAAATGTGCGATTTTGGTTAAAAGCAGCCAATTTAAAGTAATTTGGGCTGTTTCCGTGGATCATGCAAAGACCCATCTCATCCTGGGGATTTCTTCCAATTGTGTCTTCTAAACTACTAATGGAACATTGTGTTTCCTCATTGGTTCCAGTGCTCAGCAGGCCTTCCTGTTGGAGAACGTTCCTTGCACCAGCTCCGCTCTGCCCTGCAAGAGCATCGGCCGGATGTTCCGCGTCCACTGGGACCAGCCGGACTTGGGCGCCATCCCCAACGCTATCATGGCCACCTTCTTTGACATCTACGAGGATGTGAGTCGACATCTTTATTTTCCTTCTTTATATTGTTTTCATTTTGGTATGGCAACTTCTGTTATTAGAGAATTTGATGGCAGATGGGGAATAAGAACAATAAATCAAACATCGCACACAGAATATGAACTTCCCTTCTTAAGCATAAAAGTGGATTAGGTCTTAAGCTTTTCCACCACTCATGTCAACAAAAATTACTTTCTTGCCTGCCTAAAAGTAATACTTGAGCTGTGTGCGCGTGTGAGTGCATGTGTGCGTTTGTCTGCACGAATGTGATTCATTCTCAGTGTGTGTACATTTCTTTTTGTGTCTGTGTCTGTCAGTGACGTGTGTGAGTCTGTGTGAATAACAGCGCGTATGTTTGTGTCTATACGTCTCTGTGTATGTTACTCGTGGTGTCCGTGTGTGTGTGTGTCCGTGTATGGGTCTCTGTGTTTGTCTAAGTCTTTGCGACTCTGTCGAGGGCATCACAACTGCAGTTAAAGGCACATTCAACTCCATGAGGCGACTTTCAGCCAGCTGTTGTTTGCACAAGATGAGACATCCATTTCTTGTCATTGTGCTCCCAGGCTGTACACACATACTCGCATACATACACACTTCGATTACTACAGCTCTCCATCAGTTTATAGGATTCATTATTACAACTAATGTTCTAAGGAAGGGCAGGCAAATGTAAAATTACTCCGCCACTGGACACTTTATTAGGTATCCAGTCTAATAAGATTCAATGCAGGAGCTGGGTCAATAAATGTGCCTTCAAAAAGATCATTTTGCTCACTTTTGATTGAGACCTGCAAGAAAAATTAGGAATTTCATAGTGCATGGACTGTTGTATACAAGGTCTAACGAATGGCACGGCAGTTTATGTCTCACTTACACTTAACATCATGCCGCCTGGTTATCACAACATAGTTGTTATCATGTATTTAGCACAAGCATACAATTATTACATATTATATGTAAAGTACAGTCATTTCTTGTGTATAACGCGCATTTTCCCCCAACAAAATGTCAAGTAAATGGTGCGCATTATACATAGGTATAAAATGAAAAAACCTTAATTTGAATCCCATTAAAATAAAATGTTTCACCTAGTTCTTCTTGTTTTGTTTAAAGAATTGTACACATCTTACAAATTCTGCCTAGGTAATCAAACATGAGCACAACTGTGTGTTTTCTCATTTACAAAATAAAAGTAGGGTTGTGAATTTCAAAATAAGAGCAAGTAAATAAATTGAAAGTATTACGTATTCGAATATAGTGCTTATCTTCAAAATAATTATTTGAAAAAAAACTAACAAAATACAGGTAATACTTCATGTTTTGATCATATGGGTAGAAGCAAAATCATGCGTTGTAAAAATGCATTATACATAGGTAGAAGGGTTTTCCAGAATTTTGAGGTCAACTTTGGGGGTGCTTATTATACATGGGTGTGCATTATACACGAGAAATGATGGTGTGTGTGTATATATATACTATACTATTTGGGACCTTGTGTTAAACAAATAAAAACAGAATACAATGATTTGCAAATCATGATCAACCTATATTTAATTGAATACACCACAAAGACAAGATATTTAATGTTCAAACTGATAAACTTGATTGTTTTTAACAAATAATCATTAACTTAAAATTTTATGGCTGCAACACGTTCCAAAAAAGCTGGGACAGGGTCATGTTTACCACTGTGTTACATCCCCTTTTGTTTAAACAACATTCAATAAACGTTTGGGAACTGAGGACACTTAAGTTTTGAAGAGTTGTAGGTGGAATTCCTTCCCATTCTTGCTTGATGCACAACTTCAGCTCTTCAACAGTCCGGGGCCTCCGTTGTCGTATTTTACGCTTCATAATGCGCCACACATTTTCAATGGGAGACGGGTCTGGACTGCAGGCAGGCCAGTCTAGTACCCGCACTCTTCTACTACGAAGCCACGCTGTTGTAACACGTGCAGAATGTGGTTTGGCAATGTCTTGCTGAAATAAGCAGGGGTGTCCATCAAAAAGACATTGCTTTGATTACACCATATGTTTCCAAAACCTGTATGTACCTTTCAGCATTAATGGGGCCTTCACAGATGTGTAAGTTACCCATGCCGTTGGCAATAACACGGCCCCATACCATCACAGATGCTGGCTTTTGAACTTTGCGTCCATAACAGTCCGGATGGGTATTTTCCTCTTTGGCCTGGAGGACACGACGTCCACCATTTCCAAAAACAATTTGAAATGTGGACTCATCGGACCACAGAACACTTTTCCACTTTGCATCAGTCCATCTTTGATGAGCTCGGGCTCAGAGAAGCCGGCAGCGTTTCTGGGTGTTGTTGATAAATGGCTTTTGCTTTGCATAGTAGAGTTTCAAGTTCCACTAACAGATGTAGCGCCGAACTGTATGTACTTATTTATTTACTGTATTTATGTTTTCTGAAGTGTTCCTGAGCCCATGTGGTTTTATCCTTTACACATTGATGTGAGTGTGAACTTTATCCGGATGCACTGTATGGAGACAGATGTGTCTCCTTTCAAATAATTTCCAGTTGAATTTACTAAGGGTGGACCCCAATTATACTGTAGAAACATCTCAAGAATGATCAGTGGAAACATGTAAATCAGAATCAGAATCATCTTCATTTGCCAAGTATGTCAAAATCACACAAGAAATTTGTCTCCGGTAGTTGGAGCCACTCTAGTACGACAACAGACAGCCATTTGACAGAAAATACTTTTGAGACATAAAAACATAACATGCATCTAAACTACATTTTGAGTAATAAACATCTCATGTATGACTGCATTCCATCTGCCCTGTTGAATTTCTCCTCTTTCTCCCAAGGAATAAACTAAAAAGATGACTGTGTTGTAAAAGTATTATGTCCAATTGAGTATTTGGTGTGCAGGGGATACTGGACATGCTGGTGATGAAGCAGGTGGAGGGCAAGCGAGACCTTGTTATCCACGCCTTGAAGAACAACTTTGAAGCCGATGCCTACTTTGTGAAAGTCATGGGTGAGTCACCCCCTTAGGAATAGCCCCTCTCCGCTCTCTTCCCAGTCTTCGCCTTTGTCCCCAGGAAATCTCCCCTTTCCTCCAGAGGGGAGAGTGGGGAGATTCACAGTGCAATTTGAATATGGTAAATGGACTACACTTATATAGCCCTTTATCTACACTATCACAGTGCCCAAAGCGCTTTACAAAGCCTCACATTCACACACATTCATACACCAATGAGCAGCTGCTGCCATACAAGGCGCTGCCAGGCCGACTGGGAGCAAATTAGGGTTCAGTGTCTTGCCCAAGGACACTTCGACATGCGGACAGTCGGAGACAGGATTCCAACCTGCGACCCTTGGGCCATTGGACGCTCTACCAACTGAGCCACAGCTGCCCATATATGTTATCATCTTGCGGATTTCTTCTTTTTTCTTTGTTCCCCTCCCGGCCTCATTAGAGTAAGTCAACGCAAGCAACTATTTTCTTTCACCCCCCAATGTGGCGAGCAGATGGTGGTGACTATTATCTGCCGTCTGTAATTTAGATTCCCAGCCTCAAGCTCCTTAACGCTGCCATCTTCAAGCAAAGTGAGGAAGATGCTAGGCTTGGGACTTTTTTGGGGGACATTACATTGCATTTCATTCATAGCCCATTCACATTTGGTGTGTTTGTATCAGTGCTTGTGATCTCAACATTTGGCCATAAATGCTTTAATTTTAGTATTTGTTGATCTTATCAATAGAACCTGATGGATGAATGAATGGGTGGGTGGGTGCATGGATGGATGGATGGATAGTTAGGCACCATAGTCTATCACTAACCTATGCCAATGCAGTAGTAAAGTCTGAATGCCAGGAAATATTTGTATGAAACAAAGTGTCCAGGAAATGTAATTGTCTCACGTTCTGGTGACGTTCTGTAAACAAACACACTGCAGCTCAACCTCTGGCAGTACGTCAAACTTGTTTTGAAACAGTATAAACATTAGTTTTATCTACATAGTTTGTGTCCTAAAAGGAAGACAAACTATTGATGTTGCACTTTTTTTAAAGAGAGAAAGATTTATGCTGTTTTTTACATTCTATTTTAAATGTCAATAATTGTGCTTCCTATTTACACAAAAGAAACAAAACATTTTATGTGAAGCGTTTTGATCCCTTTCTACAATGTCAACCTTACCGCGGCCTTCAAAACAAGGTGCAAGCCCAGTTACGATTTTTGGGGTACCGTTACTCATTTATTGTATCATAAAATAGTGGAGGATGCACAATGAGATTCAGTTTGATTGTCTACCACTGTGCATTTCTTGTATTAGTAGTGTTTGTGTCCAACTTTGTTTTTTCAGTTTTTCATGTATATTTAATGTTGATTTTTTTTTTTTCCTTAATGGAAAGCTGTTGCTCCAAAATCTTTTAGAATAGGGGGGGAAATGATGCATCTGTCAAGTATTATCCATTATTTGACCCAAATTTGGTATGTGTATGTGAGGTCACAAGATGTAATGGGAAGCCAAGTTTTGTCCAAATTTAATCTAGTTTTCGCATGTGAAAGCAGTATTAATACAACATTTAACATCTTACATCTTCTTACATTTTTACAGTGCATCCAGAAAGTATTCACAAGTTTTCACTTTTTCCACATGTAATGTTACATCTTTATTCCAAAATGGAATAAATTCATTATTCCCCTCAAGAGTCTACACACCCCACGATGACATGAGAAAAATATTTTAAACATTTTTGCTAATTTGTTGCAAATAAAATAATATAAAACTATAAAATAAAACTAAGAAATGACATCACTAGAAATGCAGAATTTAGAGTGGGGAAAAATATGTGTTATCCATTTTGGGAAAAGCTGTTACATGAGGAATAAGCTAAGTGCTGTGAATACTTTCCGGATATGTCTGACAAATGATCATTTTGATCCATTTATGTCAGGTTGTATTCCATTTTCTGGTGAATTAAGCATGTTCGGAAGTCTTGAACTGTTGCAATTTATCTCCTTCAGCAAACTTTCAGCAAATAATGTCGTACGTCAAATACATAACTCCATTCATTTTTAAGCACATCTGACCCAAGATGCCCAAAGTAGTTCAATTCAAAGGTTCAATGAGCACAGCTTCCTATTGTCATTTGGGTGGTACTGTATGTTTTTTGACAGGCATAAAACCTCAATTTGCATTGTTTATTAATTGTATGACAATAGTTTTCACACTCCTTTTTGTAGCTGACAGCCACCAACGAAAAAGCCTGTGTCTAGCTTTTCCTCTTAGTTTTGTCTTTTTATTCACAGTCACAACGTTAACACAGCTTCTTTTCAAGTCAAATTGTCGGTCCCTGGCAACATGCGAGGAGAGCAGAAATAGTCCCACACAAGGAGGAAGGGTAGCGGTTATGGTGGGGTAGCATGCTCGGTGTAATCTGTCACTCCGTGCTGCTCATTAGTAGGAAAAGACCATCGTTTATCTTTTTTTTTCCTGCACCACATTTGGCGAACAGTTGTTCCCTTGTCTTTTGGGAGGAGTGGGCGATGTGTGTGTAAGGTGCTCGTCTTCTGCCTGCAAGAACACACACACATATCATCAGTGCACAATTGTAAATAAAACAACACTTTAGTGCGCACCATATTTAACAGAATCTCCAGCCGGGAAGCTGTTAAACACCTACCAGATAACTATAGGGACCTGTATTTACATCGAATACCAACCATCAGAATTCCCCCATATTATCAAACACAGAGACCAATACTTCATAGTCCGTTTGATTATTTTTACTTGAGGGGCAGCCACAGTGCTTTTGAAACACAGTGGTCCCTTGAGATACGAGTGACCCAACTTAGAATTTATTCGAGATACATGCTGTACAGCTGATTTTGTGCTCTGATTTGCGAGGGCAAACCTGAGATATGAGCACTGTATGGTGACAGTAAACTCAGTTCTACTCACTTCACAGTAAACAGCATTTCGGCAAATAGTGAACATTTCCTCAAAAAAAAAAAAGCTTTAATTCCACTCCCAGTTGAAATTTACTGTCAAAATAAACATAAAACAAAGAGAATTACTTGCATTTTTAAAACAAGCAATCTAACCTTGAGACCAGCCCGCTAGCTTAATGCTAACATGAGTGGAAAATGCCACTGACATCCTAAGCATCAACAGTCACGATTTTACAACCCTTTAAGCAATGGATATTGCTAAGAGTGCACCTCGGGCGGGCATGAGTGAGCCGACAGCCCACTATAAAAACAATACATCCATCATTTGCCAGCTCACAGAGCGCGCATCTCAGGCAGCCGATGTCATTGATGTGGATTTTATTCTTGCATTTTAACACTTATTAGTTTCTGTTTCCAACTTTCCCCATCTTAAAGTACGTTGCAACTAGCCATACTAGGGTAACAGTACATTGCTACTTATGATGTTGAGATGGCTCGGTGGTAACACAACCACGTTGAGACACAGAAAACCTTAGTTCAAATCCTGGTCACGGACAATAACAACCAGGAGAGTCCAGGCAAAACGCTATATCCCCATTCCAACTGAATATGTATGGCTGACTGCCTTACTTGAAATGATTGTGCCTGCAGTACCAACGTTTTACCAATAGAGGGTACTAATACACTCTGAAGGGAGTTTGATTAAGTAGAATAGCGGTATATGTGGGTGTCTGTATGGATGGTGGCTTGTATGGCGCCGGCGGAGCTTCAAAGAGATACCTGTGTCGACCTATTTTTTTAAGTCCACTTATCTGAGGAAGTCAATTTTATTTTTATTTCCCCCAGCCCTATAGACAGATAATATAACAATACTCACACGCAAATATTCTTCTTCTACGAAAAATGACGAGTATTACTGCAGCTTACTGAGTAGTAGTATCCTACAGTAGAAGAATAAATCTAGTCTTCTTAATTTGTGTCTGCATGACTGTATTATACAGTACTGCCTCCCGGTGGCCAAGGCAGGCACACCAGAAGGCGCAGCACACTGAAGTTACTGGATCAAAGAGTTTGTGCAAAATGTTTTAATACTGTTTCCATTCATTATTCTATTGAATTGTTATCAGTCTGTTTTTATAAAGTACAGTATTACAGAGTGCTATTTTTCCTTATTAAAAAAAAAAAAGACGGGGGAAAAAAAAGTTTTTTGGGGGTGTCGCAAGAATGGAATAATGGCATTTTCATTCATTTCAATGAGGAAAGAGGATTTCAGCACGTGGTCACAGAACAAATGAAACTTGTATCTTACAGTACCACTGTACTTTGAAAATGGGAGGTTCACACTTGGTAGCAATTGCTTCACACCAAAACAGCAGACTTCCTGTGTCTTTTCAGGCATGGGTTTTGAGACTTTTTTGTGTGTCAAATCACTTCGGGGGCCAAATTCCATGCGGCACTACCAGGCCAATTTGTGGGGCGATTAAAGAGAATGGAAAAGCACTAGCAGTATATTAGGCCCAAATTTGGAAGCAATCGGACCAAATCTCGAGTAAAAATTTGTCTTTGAAGGACCCCTGCAAATGGCCAAAATGACTCATTCAATGACTTTGATTTCATGGTGGCAACGATCCTTCAGGCGGTGACTGATGCCGGCCTCTTGCGTTAAAGCAGCAGCGCTGTGAGAGACGCTAAAGGACATGTCGCTGTCCTCAGACAGCAGAGCCAACGTAGATGGATGTCGCTGCCGCCGTTTTAATAATGGGTCTGGATATAGAGGAGGACTGCTGTAAGTGATAAGAGTACATCTCCTGTCAGGCCACATTGAGCACGCGTGTATTTTTAGAACATGATTCCACCAAGCGATCCACTTCTGTTCATCTCAACACACTTGGTAAGTGTGGGGAACTGAAGAATTGCCAGATTAGGAGGTAGTAACAGAGGTGTAACTACCTACTTACACGACCATACCTTACCAACTCTATGTTGCCTTGCCTTACCTTACTGACCCTAAACCCACCCTACATGATTTACTCTACATATCCTACCTTTCCTTATCTAGCCTACCCTACCTTACATACCCTATCTTACCTACTGTACATAACTATGTACCTATCCTACGAACTCTATCCTACCAACCTAACCTTACCTTAGTACCCTATTCATATATATACACACAAACGCACACAAATACACAGTGCCATGAAAAACTAATGGCCCCCCTTCTCAAATTCCTAGATTTTTGCATAGTTTCCCCACTTTAAGATAATCAAACAAATGTAAATATCACGTGCATGCATTCTTCGTCGTGCAACAAGACAATGACCCAAAACACACTGCCAACACAAGGTCTTCATCAGGGGGAAAAAGTGGAAGGTCTTAAACTGGCAAGTCAATCACCAGATCTTAACCCAATAGAGCATGCATTTTACCTCCTGAAGAGGAGACTGAAGGGAGAAACCACCAGAAACAAACAAGAACTGAAAGAGGGTGCATTAAAGGCCTGGAAAAGAAATGAAGAATGCAACAGTCTGGTGAAGTCAATGGGTCGCAGCCTTGATGCAGTTATGCCAAGTAAGGGTTATGCCACCAAATATCGATCCATCCATCCATTTTCTGAGCCGCTTCTCCTCACTAGGGTCGCAGGCGCGCTGGAGCCTATCCCAGCTATCATCGGGCAGGAGGCGGGGTACACCCTGAACTGGTTGCCAGCCAATCGCAGGGCACATACAAACAAACAACCATTCGCACTCACATTCACACCTACGGGCAATTTAGAGTTGTCAATTAACCTTACCACGCATGTTTTTGGGATGTGGGTGGAAACCGGAGTTCCCGGAGAAAACCCACGCAGGCACGGGGAGAACATGCAAACTCCACACAGGCGGGGCTGGGGATTGAACCCCGGTCCTCAGAACTGTGAGGCAGACGCTCTAACCAGTCGGCCGCCATGCCACCAAATATTAAATGTTATTCATTTGACGTTAATTTAATTATGTCTGTTCCAATACCTTTCCTCACTTGAAAAGTGGGTGGCTTTTAACAAAAGGTGCTCTGTCCTGAGTTGTTTAACACATCTATATGTAAATACCATGAAATGAAAGCTGGAATTCTGAACTTCTGCGATTGGCTGGCAACCAGTTCAGGGTGTACCCCGCCTCCTGCCCGATGATAGGCTCCAGCGCTCCCTCGAATCCTTGTGAGGATGAGCGGCTCAGAGAATGGATGGTTGGATGAATTCTGAACATTTTGTCTCATATTCATCTTTTGATCTGAAACCCAAATGTCTTCAGTATTCAACAAAAACAAAGGAATTGAACTTGCCATTCCCAAACTTTTGTAGGGGACTGTATTTATGTGCTGTCAATACAGTTAACATTTTTACTGATTAATCACACAATTTCCTGTCGTTTTTGATTATCGTGATTTATTTCCTATTCGTTTGCAACATTCAGAAAATGTTGCAAACTAATGTTGCATGTGTTGCGCACATGCCTCAGCGTAGTGTCACTCCTCTGTTTTAAGCACAAATGACTACAGAGTGCATTCTTCGTCAAAGTGCGCTGTGAACACCAAGTAGTAATCATTGTTCACAGAAGTCAAGTGGTCACCTGTGAGAGCGATGGCCGCTGCATCCTCAAGAATCTTCCTCCGCCGAGGTGATTAATCGAGATAATTGATCTCGATTAATCACATTTTAATTGTATAACAATGTTTGTACTAAAAAACATTTTTTTTGTTTCAGTCGATTTTTGTGTAGGATGGAATCAAATAATTGACACAGGCCGGAATATTGTTAGTGCTGCATATAGAAATGCATTTGATTTCAATACAATACAGTAGGAAAACAAATAGAAGATACCCCTGGCCAAAATCAAACAAACGTAAAGTTAAAGTGCCATTTTAAGAGTTTTTTTTCAGAACAGCATTGCTCTTAAATGGTTTCTGCGTGGCAGTTGAAAAGTTGAATCACATTTCTCTGCATATACAAGGTGCATCTCAATAAATTTGAATTAGAAAACTTCATCTCTTTCTGTAGGTCAATTTGATACACTATACAGAGTAAACTATTCTGTTTTTGTTATTTTGATGATTTTATCCTACAGCTAATGAAAACCCACATTTTACCATCTCAAAGAAATTAGAATGTTACATAAGAGACAGTGAAAAAGTGGAATTAGCCTTCTGAAAAGTATTTTCTTGAGTTGAATCAATCTGTATAATTTATAGTTTTATAGTTTCACTCTTGAAATGCACTGCTGAAATACAATGAACTCTCCTACAATATTCAAATTTAATGAGGTGCACTTGTATGTATAGCACATTGTTTTGCGCTCACTGCGACAAGCTTTGCAGATACGAACAGACTGGATACACCAGAGTGCAGTAGTAAGGACAGGGCTAAGCAACATGCCTACAGTGGGGAGTAAGTGGGGTTATTACAGTGGGGCAAAAAAGTATTTAGTCAGCCACCAATTCTGCAAGTTCTCCCACTTAAAAAGATGAGCGAGACAAAATGACAAAAAAAAACTGAAAATCACTGTCTGATTTTTAAAGAATTTATTAGCAAATTATGGTGGGAAAATACATATTTGGTTACCTACAAACAACCAAGATTTCTGGCTCTCAGAGACCTGTGACCTCTTCTTTAAGAGGCTCCTATGTCCTCCTCCACTCGTTACCTGTATTAATGGCACCTGTTTGAACTCGTTATCAGTATAAAAGACACCTGTCCACAACCTCAAACAGTCACACTCAAAACTCCACTATGGCCAAGACCAAAGAGCTGTCAAGGGACACCAGAAACAAAAATGAAGACCTGCACCAGGCACAGAACACTGAATCTGCAATAGGTAAGCAACTTGGTGTGAAGAAATCAACTGTGGGAGCAATTATTAGAAATTGGAAGACATACAAGACCACTGATAATCTCCCTCGATCTGGGGCTCAACCCCAGATCTCACCCCATGGGGTCAAAAGGATCACAAGAAAAACAAATCCCAGAACCACACGAAGGGGACCTAATGAATGACCTGCAGAGAGCTGTGACCAAATTAACAAAGGCTACCATCAGTAACACACTATGCCGCCAGGGAATCAAATCCTGCAGTACCAGACGTGTCTCCCTGCTTAAGACAGTACATGTCCAGGCCTGTCTGAAGTTTGCAAGAGAACATTTGGATGATCCAGGAGGATTGGGAGAATGTCATATGGTCAGATGAAACCAAAATAGAACTTTTTGGTAAAAACTCAACTTGTCATGTTTGGAGGAGAGAGAATGCTGAGTTGCATCCAAAGAAGACCATACCTACTTTGAAGCATGGGCGTGGAAACATCATGCTTTGGGGCTGTTGTTCTGCATTGGGACCAGGACGACTGATCTGTGTAAAGGAAAGAATTAATGGGACCATGTATCGTGAGATTTTGAGTGAAAACCTCCTTCCATCACCAAGGGCGTTGAAGATGAAACGTGGCTGGGTCTTTCAGCATGACCATGATCCCAAACACAGCGCCCGGGCAACGAAGGAGTGGCTTCATAAGAAGCATTTCAAGGTCCTGGAGTGGCCTAGCCAGTCTCCAGATCTCAACCCCATAGAAAATCTTTGGAGGACATTGAAAGTCTGTGTTGTCCAGCCCCAGCCCCAAAACATCACTGCTCTAGAGGAGATCTGCGTGGAGGAATGGGCCAAAATACCAGGAACAATGTGTGAAAACCTTGTGAAGACGTTTGACCTATGGCATTGCCAGCAAAGGGTATATGACAAAGTATTGAGATGAACCTTTGTTATTGACCAAATACTTATTTTCCACCATAATTTGCTAATAAATTCTTTAGAAATCAGACAGTGATTTTCTGGATATTTTTTTTTCCTCATTTTGTCTCTCATAGGTGAGGTGTATACCTATGATGAAAATTACAGGCCTCTCATGTCTTTTTAAGTGGGAGAATTTGCACAATTGGTGGCTGACGGAATACTATTTTGCCCCACTGTATGTTCCCATAAAATGCAAGGCATGTGTAGTACTTTGAAAATAAGTCATAACTTGCTCATTTCTCAACCAATTTTCACAAGGTTTGCTTTTTTGTCAAAGTCAAACGATGTGCTATTAATAAAGCACGTTTGAAAAGACAAAAAAATCCTACCTATGAAGTTTCTTCGTTGTAATTGTACGGTGTCATGTGCAACCGTTTGCAGCACAGTGTGCAGGAATCCATGGTAGTTTTCTTTTCCTCCGTCATGGCCATCCAGTCACCATATTTCCTATAAAGAGCCAGGTGTCTTTGTCAAAGGACAGCGTGCTCTCCCACCCCCCAACAACAACAACAAAAACTGTCAAACGGCTATGAAGTGAGCTACAAAGCAGAGTGGTGCTCCACTTTAAAGACTCAAAATGGAAGCAGCGTGGACAGATGGAGCAGACTCATTACCGCCGAGAAGCCTTAAACTCCAAAATTAGAATGAGAGAGACGGAATCTCTTCAAGTGTGTGTATAGTGTATGTGTGTGTTTGTGAGATGTAGAGAGTGACAGGCAGAACTGTAGCGCTTGATTAGTTTCCTGTTCACTTATTAGCATTCAGATTAGCCGCATTGAAGAACATCTGCAAGCGTCTCTCTCTCTCTCTCTCTCTCTCTCTCTCTCTCTCTCTCTCTCGCGCACTCACTCACTCGTTCCCTCTACAGCCATTGCCTCTTCTTGTCAATCATCCGCCTCCTCCTTTGTCTTCACCTCTCTGGCCAACGTCTTCCTCGTCCTACTCTTCATTTTGCTTCAGTCTGTCAGTCAAAGTTGCAATTCTGTCTGAGCATGTTTACATGAAGCCTTTCAGTGTACATATCCACAGGAGAATTTGAATCTGGGGCTGAGCTTGGTATAAGACAGCTGATACAATAATGATACAGTAGATCAAAAAACACTGTTTACAAGGAGTTGTCATTCACATTGTGCTCTCTTATTTAGCCATTCTCACAGACATTTGGATAATTTTCTCCCATAGAAAATAATTGAAGTAGTCTGTTCCAGGATCACAACCATCTTAAAAACCTTTATTAACTGAATACTTGTTTTTTTTTTACAGTTCTATTCAAAATAGTGTTACAATTTTTTAAAAAGAAGTTAATAACTGTTGATATTCAAAACAATAAAACACTTGTAGCGTTTATGGAATGAAATAATAATTGTGCTTAATTTAGAAGGAAACGATGAGTTGGAAGTGGTGCCTGCGTCACTTCCGGGTTATCGTAATTTTTTATTACAGCGTTATAAATCAAGATATTTGATATATATGAGGAGCACCACGTCATATTTTTACAAGTTTAACTTGAGGCGAAATGACGACAAACCTTTTTAATCAGTCTCTTATCGGAAGGTGGCTACATTTCAGAAACTCTGAGTTCTAGACTCTAGAGGTTTCACACACATAATCAATGCAAGTGGTGAATTTTATAGAAATTTTTTGAATAAAAAGGTGTTTCTACAGGATAAAACACAGACAAACACAAAACAAATAAGCTACAGACGAACATTGGCGAAGGAAGGGATTTGTGAGGTGAGATGAGCAGAATGGGCGTGTAGTGAATGCGTATAGCTGAGGACTTCTGGTCTCATTAATCCATCCATCCATCCATTTTCTGAGCCACTTTTCCTCACTAGGGTCGCGGGCGTGCTGGAGCCTATCCCAGCTGTCATCGGGCAGGAGGCAGGGTACACCCTGAACTGGTTGCCAGCCAATCGCAGAGCACATATAAACAAACAAACAACCATCTGCACTCACAGTCACACCTATGGGCACTTTAGAGTCTCCAATTCATGCATGTTTTTGGGATGTGGGAGGAAACCGGAGTGCCCGGAGAAAACCCACGCAGGCACGGGGTGAACATGCAAACTCCACACAGGCGGGGCCGGGGATTGAACCCGGGTCCTCAGAACTGTGAGGCTGACGCTGTAACCAGTCGGCCACCGTGCCGCGCGGTCTCATTAATATAAACCCAAATATGCAGTAATCCGTACTTTTAGTAGACCGCAATGTTGGGCTTACGTGTCTGGAACACGTTTGAGGCAGGCGAGTCAGGCTCCCGGGTGTTCGGCCGGTCCGGTCCGCTCTGGGAACAGGTGGATTCGACGGAAGGGAGGAAGGAAAAAAAGGAGGAAAAGCAGGAGGCCAACGAGTTCCCAGGCAGGACGTCTCTCGGTTGTCTCTGTTTGCCAGACGTTCGGAGCGGGCGCGTTGCGTCCGCCTCCGTCCCCTCGGACTGAGTTCTGGCCCCTAAGCAGTGTGGCTCGGAGCGCTTGCAGGAAGCTGCAGCAGGGGATCATCCGATGTGTCCTTACCACCTCGGGTGAGGTGGGCGTCCGGCCTGGCCCGGTCGTCAGCGAGTTGGTCGGGGTGACCAAAGGAAGACTTCTCCACCAAAACTCCCAAAAGCTTTTTTTTTATTTTTTTTTATCCCAGCTCTGGGCCCTTTTATGGCCGGAGCGGGTCATAAAGGGGGGGTTATTTTTCCATTTTAGGATTATTTTGTGGTTTAAAACCAGTGGAATAAAATATCAATTATTGGATTTAAGATAACGAGACCATCTCCTCACCCTCCATTGTTCCACGCACATCCTCTTTTATACCTGTAATGACTGTTTCAAATGTTGTGTGGTGTGGAGAACATTACATCTGGTTCAGTTAACAACATATTCGACATTAGCCATTCAAGTTTGCAGCAATACCGTCACTAGTGGCTTTCATGTAAAGTTCTTAAAATATTAACTACCAGTCGAGTCACAGACTGTCTTATGAACGCATGTTTGTAGTGTCGTTCCGTCGCCCGTGGGTGTCGCTGTTGCCTGTTCCAAGTGGTGGTACTCAACAGAGTGGAGGTGCCTTTGTTGATGTGATCCTTCGACTGACGGGGAGTTAATTCGGCATCAAGTCGCCATCCTTGGGTCTCCGCTTTGAAGTGCCAGGCAGCCGTGATTCACTTATCGTCGGCATAGCAGAGCAAATGTCTGTGTCTTGTTGAAGATGGTTTATGGTGTTGATCCGTTAGAGTCTGCGTGTGACTCTGGACTTAACGTCGACCTCTGCGGGGAGTGGCAGTAGTGCGAGGCTGGGGTGTCGGCTGGCATCTTTTGCGTGGCATGTCCGCTACACACTCATCTGAAGAAATATGTTCCATGACTGAGCAAGACCGTTCGAGGCTATACGAAACTGAGAAATTCCATACTTATGACTGAAGTAGACTATAGCACATGATACATAACCTAACCTAACTTCTTTTAGACTGTACGAAAGCACTTAACTATACTGTATTAAACTACACTAAACCGGACTGCACTGTTTTGTGTGTGGGCGTGTGTGAATTATTTCCAGGCTTGCTCACTATTTTTGGCACCCCTTCATTTTTTTGCATAACCTATATATTATCTTCAGAAATAAAGATTGCGATGCAGGTGTACGGCTCAGCGCCTGTACATAGGGAGGGTAGCCTCCCTCCGCCTTCGGGTGGGTGGACGGGTCCTGACTGTTGTTTTTGCCTGTGCACCAAACAGAACTTCAGAGTACCCACCCTTTTTGGAGTCCTTGAGGGGGTGCTGGAGAGCGCACCCGCTGGCTACTCCATCATTCTTCTGGGGGAATTCAATGCTCATGTGGGCAATAACAGTGAGGCCTTGACGGGCGTGATTGGGAGGAACGGCCCCCCCAATCAGAACCCGAGTGGTGTTCTGTTATTGGACTTAAGTGCTCACCACGGATTGTCCATAACGAACACCATGTTCAAGCATAAGGGTGTTCACACGTGCACTTGGCACTTGGACACCCTGGGTCGCAGTTCGGTGATCGACTTTGTGGTCGTGTCATCGGACACGCGGCCGCATGTCTTGGACACTCGGGTGAAGAGACGGGCGGAGCTGTCTACTGATCACCACCTGGTGGTGAGGTGGCTCCGATGGCTTCCCATGAAGCTTTCCTATCTCTGGGGTGGAGGTCACTGAGGTGGTTAAAAAGCACCTCGGTGGCATGGCCCCGGGGGTGGGTGAGATTCGCCCGGAGTTCCTAAAGGCTCTGGATGTTGTGTGGCTGTCCTGGTTGACACGGCTCCACAACATCGCGTGGACATCGGGGACAGTGCCTCTGGATTGGCAGACTGGGGTGGTGGGGGACCGGAGGGTGTGTTCCCACTACAGGGGGATCACACTCCTTAGCCTCCCCGGTAAGGTCTATTCAGGGGTTCTGGAGAGAAGGGTCGATTCTCAGATTCAGGAGGAGCAATGGGGTTTTCGTCCTGGCCGTGGAACAGTGGACCAGCACTACACCCTCGGCAGGGTCCTCGAGGGTGCATGGGAGTTCGCCCAACCACTCTGTTGACTGCTAGCTAATATCAGCATTTGATCACGGGAGGGATTTACCTTCAAATACTGAATATTCACCCACGCCGTATTAACACATACAGACAGGTAATATAATAATACTCACGTGCATATATTCTTCCTAATCTGTGAAAAACGAGTTTATTTAAATTATAATATGACTTACTTCTTGAACTCATTTTTATTTTTATTTTTTTTAACCTTACAGTTAACAAGTAGTTCCATGCATGCACCGCACCACACCGCCACTAAGAGTCCAAGGCGTGCACAGCAGGAACATCAGATAGTCATTGACTGTATAAAAAGACACGTGTTTTCTTTTTTTCTCTCATTGTGACATGAGATCAGACTAAACTTTTCATGATTTAGGTCAATTAAGATTACAAAATATTTATATTTGTTAATTGCCAGAATAATGAAAGGATATTTTTTTTAGACACACATGATAGACAATAGAAACATTGGCACGTTTTTAGCAATGCCTGTATATTTTTCTTTGTTTTTTAATTTCTATTATTTCAATATATTATCATATACTATTATTATACTTGTTCTTTTAAGTTATATTTAAAGTTTAGCTTTCGTAGTTAAATAACTACCAAGTTGTAAAAGAAATTACTAATCATGTTTATTAATTGTGATTTCAATATCAATCAAAATAATCACCCAGCCCTTAGTATAGTGTCCCCCATCACACTGTGCAGGCCAGCAGCACCTGCAAAGCAAACCCAAACAAACATGTCAGATCATATAGCCAATAACACTCATCCATCCATCCATTTTCTACCGCTTATCCGGGTCGGGTCGCAGGGACAGTAGCTTTAGCAGGGACGCCCAGACATCCCTCTCCCCAGCCACTTCATCCAGCTCTTCCGGAGGGATCCCGAGGCGTTCCCAGGCCAGCCGAAAGACGTAGTCTCTCCAGCGTGTCCTGGGTCGTCCCCGGGGTCTCCTCCCGGTGGGACGTGCCCGGAACACCTCACCAGGGAGGCGTCCGGGAGGCATCCGAATCAGATGCCCCAGCCACCTCATCTGGCTTCTCTCAATGCAGAGGAACAGCGGCTCTACTCTGAGATCCTCCCGGATGACCGAGCTTCTCACCCTATCTCTAAGGGAGAGCCCGGACACCCTGCGGAGGAAACTCATTTCGGCCGCTTGTATCCGGGATCTCGTTCTTTCGGTCACGACCCACAGCTCATGACCATAGGTGAGGGTAGGAACGAAGATCGACCGGTAAATTGAGAGCTTCGCCTTTCGGCTTAGCTCCTTCTTTACCACAACGGACCGATACAAAGTCCGCATCACTGCAGACGCTGCACCGATCCGTCTGTCGATCTCCCGTTCCATTCTTCCCTCACTCGTGAACAAGACCCCAAGATACTTGAACTCCTCCACTTGGGGCAGGATCTCATCCCCGACCTGGAGAGGGCATGCCACCCTTTTCCGACTGAGGACCATGGTCTCAGATTTGGAGGTGCTGATTCTCATCCCAGCCGCTTCACACTCGGCTGCGAACTGCTCCAGTGAGAGTTGGAGGTCACGGTTTGATGAAGCCAACAGAACCACATCATCAGCAAAAAGCAGAGATGCAATATTGAGGCCACCAAACCGGACCCCCTCTACGCCTTGGCTGCGCCTAGAAATTCTGTCCATAAAGGTTATGAACAGAATCGGCGACAAAGGGCAGCCTTGGCGGAGTCCAACCCTCACCGGGAACGAGTCCGACTTACTGCCGGATATGCGGACCAAACTCTGACTCCGGTCGTACAGGGACCGAACAGCCCGTATCAGGGGGTTCGGTACCCCATACTCCTGAAGCACCCTCCACAGGACTCCCCGAGGGACACGGTCGAACGCCTTCTCCAAGTCCACAAAACACATGTAGACTGGTTGGGCGAACTCCCATGCACCCTCGAGGACCCTGCCGAGGGTGTAGAGCTGGTCCACTGTTCCACGGCCAGGACGAAAACCACACTGCTCCTCCTGAATCTGAGATTCGACTTCCCGACGGACCCTCCTCTCCAGCACCCCTGAATAGACCTTACCAGGGAGGCTGAGCAGCGTGATCCCCCTGTAGTTGGAACACACCCTCCGGTCCCCCTTCTTAAAAAGGGGGACCACCACCCCAGTCTGCCAATCCAGAGGCACTGTCCCCGATGTCCACGCGATGTTGCAGAGGCGTGTCAACCAGGACAGCCCCACAACATCCAGAGCCTTTAGGAACTCCGGGCGAATCTCATCCACCCCCGGGGCCCTGCCACCGAGGAGCTTTTTAACTACCTCGGTGACCTCAAACCCAGAGATAAGAGAGCCCGCCTCAGAGAACCCACACTCTGCTTCCTCATGGGAAGGCGTGTCGGTGGAATTGAGGAGGTCTTCGAAGTATTCTCCCCACCGACTCACAACGTCCCGAGTCGAGGTCAGCAGCGCCCCATCCCCACTATACACAGTGTTGGTGGTACGCTGCTTTCCTCTCCTGAGACGTCGGATGGTGGACCAGAATTTCCTCGAAGCCGTCCGGAAGTCTTTCTCCATTGCCTCACCGAACTCCTCCCATACCCGAGTTTTTGCTTCAGCGACCACCAGAGCTGCAGTCCGCTTGGCCAGCCGGTACCCATCAGCTGCCTCAGGAGTCCCACAGGCCAAAAAGGCCCAATAGGACTCCTTCTTCAGCTTGACGGCATCCCTCACCGTTGGTGTCCACCAACGGGTTCGGGGATTGCCGCCACGACAGGCACCGACCACCTTACGGCCACAGCTCCGGTCGGCCACCTCAGCAATGGAGGCATGGAACATGGTCCACTCGGACTCGATGTCCCCAGCCTCCCCCGGAACATGAGCAAAGTTCTGTCGGAGGTGGGAGTTGAAAAGCCTTCTGACAGGGGATTCTGCCAGACGTTCCCAGCAGACCCTCACAATACGTTTGGGCCTGCCACGTCGGACCGGCATTTTCCCCCACCATCAGAGCTAATTCACCACCAGGTGGTGATCTGTTGACAGCTCCGCCCCTCTCTTCACCCGAGTGTCCAAGACGTGGCCGCAAGTCCGATGACACGACCACAAAGTCGATCATCGAACTGCGACCTAGGGTGTCCTGTTGCCAAGTGCACGTGTGGACACCCTTATGCTTGAACATGGTGTTCGTTATGGACAATCCATGACGAGCACAGAAGTCCAATAACAGAACACCGCTCGGGTTCTGATCGGGGGGGCCGTTCCTCCCAATCACGCCCTTCCAGGTCTCACTGTCATTGCCCACGTGAGCATTGAAGTCCCCCAACAGAACAATGGAATCCCCAGCGGGAGCGCTCTCCAGCACCCCCTCCAAGGACTCCAAAAAGGGTGGTACTCTGAAATGCTGTTTGGTGCATAGGCACAAACAACAGTCAGGACCCGTCCCCCCACCCGAAGGCGGAGGGAGGCTACCCTCTCGTCCACCGGGGTGAACCCCAACGTACAGGCGCCGAGCCGGGGGGCAATAAGTATACCCACACCTGCTCTGCGCCTCTCACCGTGGGCAACTCCAGAGTTGAAGAGAGTCCAACCCCTCTCGAGAGGACTGGTACCAGAGCCCAAGCTGTGTGTGGAGGCGAGTCCGACTATATCTAGTCGGAACTTCTCGACCTCACACACCAGCTCGGGCTCCTTCCCTGCCAGAGAGGTGACATTCCACGTCCCTAGAGCCAGCTTCTGTAGCCGGGGATCGGATCGCCAAGGTCCCCGCCTTCGGCCACCGCCCAGCTCACACTGCACCCGACCCCTATGGCCCCTCCCACAGGTGGTGAGCCCATGGGAAGGGGGACCCACGTTACCCTTTCGGGCTGTGCCCGGCCGGGCCCCATGGGTGCAGGCCCGGCCACCAGGTGCTCGCCTTCGTGCCCCACCACCAGGCCTGGCTCCAGTGGGGGGCCCCGGTGACCCGCGTCCGGGCAAGGGAAAACGAAGTCAATTGTTTGTTGTCATCATTAGGGGTCTTTGAGCCGTGCTTTGTCTGGTCCCTCACCTAGGACCTGTTTGTCATGGGTGACCCTGCCAGGGGCATAAAGCCCCAGACAACTTAGCTCCTAGGATCACTGGGACACACAAACCCCTCCACCACGACAAGGTGACTGCTCAAGGAGGGGCAATAACACTCACCATAAATAAATTTAAAAATATACAGCTAATCCATATGAACGGTATCGGCAGATCTCACTCATGGATGATCGGTATCAGAATCGGCAGCATAAAACCATGATCGGAGCACCCGTACTACTGAATTGTAATTTTGACTTTTGAGATCCTATTAAGGCGGCACGGTGACCGACTGGTTAGAGCGTCTGCCTCACAGTTCTGAGGACCGGGGTTCAATCCCCGGTCCCGCCTGCATGTTCTCCCCGTGCCTCCGTGGGTTTTCTCCGGGAACTCCGGTTTCCTCTCACATCCCAAAAACATGCGTGGTAGGTTGATTGAAGACTCTAAATTGCCCGTAGGTTTGAATCTGAGTGCGAATGGTTATTTGTGTGTGTGTGCCCTGCGATTGGCTGGCAACCAGTTCAGGGTGTACCCCGCCTACTGCCAGATGATAGATGGGATAGGTTCCAGCACTCCCGCGACCCTAGTGAGGATAAGCGTCTCAGAAGATGGATGGATGCGATCTGATTAATCTGATTTAATAGACTTGTTTCGTGTACTGCGTTTGAAAAAAAATCGGTAAACGCTAATTAAGTCATAGACAGATATATTTGACGATGGCATGTTGAAATCTCATATAATTTGATACAGGCTGCAACTGCATCCGCCATTACAAGGGTAATGCGTTAAAAAATAATAAATAGTGAATAATTTATTAACAATTATGATTGTAGTGTAATCATTATGTTGTACAATTGAACAGTATGCAGAATTATGTTTATCCTATTGCAATGTACTTTGATAACTGTCCCGCGGTAATGTTCTTGACAAAATATGGAGTAATATAATATCATAAAATATAATATAATATGGAAATTCAGACAAATTGTTCTGTGTGAAGTGAATTTCTAGGTTGGCAGCTCTACACTTACAACCCCAATTCCAATGAAGTTGGGACGTTGTGTTCAACATAAATAAAAACAGAATAAAATAATTTGCAAATCATGGTCAACCTATATTTAATTGAATACACTACAAAGACAAGCTATTTAATCTTCAAATTGATAATCTTTATTGTTTTTAGCAAATAATCATTATCTTAAAATTTTATGGCTGCAACATGTTCCAGAAATGCTGGGACAGGGTCATGTTTATCACTGTGTTACATCACCTTTTCCTTTAACAACATTCAATAAACATTTGGGAACTGAGGACACTAATTGTTGAAGCTTTGTAGGTGGAATTCTTTCCCATTCTTGCTTAGTGTACAGCTTCAGCTGTTCAACAGTCCGGAGTCTCCGTTGTCGTATTTTACGCTTCATAATGCGCCACACATTTTCAATGGGAGACAGGTCTGGACTGCAGGCAGGCCAGTCTAGTACCCGCACTCTTTTACTACGAAGCCACACTGTTGTAACATGTGCAGAATGTGGTTTGGCATTGTCTTGCGGAAATAAGCAGAGGCGTGAAAAAGCCGTTGCTTGTATGGCAGCATACGTTTCTCCAAAACCTCTATGTACCTTTCAGCATTAATGGTGCCTTCACAGATGTGTAGGTTACCTGTGCCATTGGCACTAACACAGCCCCATACCATCACAGATGCTGGTTTTTGAACTTTGCGTCCATAACAGTCCAGATGATTCTTTTCTTCTTTGGCCCAGTGGACACGACGTCCACAATTTACAAAAACAATTTGCAATGTGGACTCGTCGGACCACAGAACACTTTTCCACTTTTCATCAGTCCATCTAAGATGAGCTCGGGCCCAGAGAAGCCGGCGGCGTTTCTGGGTGTTGTTGATAAATGGCTTTTGCTTTGCGTAGTAGAGTTTCAAGTTGCACTTACGGATGTAGCGCCAAACTGTATTTACCGACATTGGTTTTCTGAAGTGTTCCTGAGGCCATGTGGTGATATCCTTTACACATTGATGCCGGTTTTTGATGTAGTGCCGCCTGAGGGACCGAAGGTCACGGGCATTCAATGTTGGTTTTCGGCCTTGCCGCTTACATGCAGTGATTTCTCCAGATTCTCTGAACCTTTTGATGATATTATGGACCATAGATGATGAAATCCCTAAATTCCTTGCAATTGTACGTTGAGGAACATTGTCCTTAAACTGTTCGACTATTTTCTCACGCACAGCTCCTTTTATACCCAATCATGGCACCCACCTGTTCCCAATTAGCCTGTTCACCTGTGGGATGTTCCAAACAGGTGTTTGATGAGCATTCCTCAACTTTCTCAGTCTTTTTTGCCACCTTTTCCCACCTGCCACCTTTTTTGGGACGTGTTGCAGCCATAAAATTCAAATTTAATGATTATTTGCTAAAAACAATAAAGTTTATCAGTTTGAACATTAAATGTCTTGTCATGTATTCACTTAAATATAGGTTGAACATGATTTGCAAATCATTGTATTCTGTTTTTATTTATGTTTAACACAACGTCCCAACTTCATTGGAATTGGGGTTGTAAGTAGTCCAGAAAAAATATGAATTACAAATATATCTTTGCTCATATATTTAAGCCAGTGTCGTATAGTGACAGGCAAAACAATTAAATGCTCTTCCATTAGATGGCAGAAGGTACAATAAACCTGTGTATATACCTGTTACCATTCATACAGCAGAATAAGTAATGTCTTCCAGAATGTTTATCAACTCTGTGTTCTATTTGACAGTCCCAGATTTCGCACTGTGTAAGTAAATGTTTGAGTACATTGAGACGAGATTGTCATTATTTCAGTATTAATACTTTTTGTGAAATTTTTGTTTGGTGGTGTTCCGTGAGATTTTTGTAATGTAAGGTGGGCGATGGCTTAATATAGATTGGACTAGGCAATTCTAGGCTATGCAAGATTAAACCGGTCCATAATTGACAAAACTAGATTGGACTACTAAACCAGACTGGAGTTAGACTATATTGGACTGGACTAGACTCGTCTAGGCTATACTAGGCTAAACCAGTTCATAGGGTGGACTACATCAGCATAAACTGTCATCCACAAACAGCACTCAGCTGCTACATTGTTATGCTTGCGCGCATGTTTGTCTGTGTGCATGCGTGTGTGTTACCCTGCATGCTCGTAGCCACTAGCGCTGACACAGCATGTCATGGCCCTCTGTCAAGGTCTGCTCCTCACTTTGTGTGTTTGTGTGTGTGTGTGTGTGTGTGGGTGCGTGCGTGCGTGTGTGTGTGTGTGTGTGTGTGTGTGATGTCATGTGACCTGACAGTGCAGCCCAGCCGATGCACAGGTGAGGTCCGAGTCAATAAAAGCCAAGCATAGCGAGTTTAAAAAAGACACGCACAGAGACTGCACATTTTAGTTAGCACGCTTTGACCAAGAGCTAATTTTAGTATGAACTATTTCATAAGTACACAAAAAAATAGGAGCCCATTGCAACACTATTGCTAACCAAAACGGCAGCACCTTGCAATGCACGTAAACAGTGTATCAGGTGAATTACATGCCTGCTTTTAATTATTAATATGGATTATTTATACTAAAAACAATTGGTTGTGGCAATCACAGAGAACCTCACAATACAATATATTTGTGATACTTTTGCAATGATACAGTGATCGTGAAATAGTCATGAATATTGGTAATGATAAGATTGTGATACATCATGATATGGATGAAACGGCAAAATCTTTATTGATGATTAAAGAATGTTGTCACAAGACAAGCAACACAGAAAAAATTTGCACTGATGAACTATTTTTAGAACAGTCCCGCGGGCTACTTGTGTGCTGCTTGGGGGCTACCTGGTGCCTGCGAGCACCACGTTGGTGACCCCCGCACTCAGATATTGATATTTAATATAGCTGTTTCATAAGACTTAGTTATCCAATACACCGTGATGATATTTGATAGTTATAGCATAAGACATCATAATGCAATTCACCATGATGCCAATATTTGATAGTTGTATCAGTAATTTATCTTAAGAGATAACGATACAACATGGTATAATTATTTGATCCACTTTTATTAATACTGCATTGTAAGAGATTACAATCCGATGCACCGTGATATCTTGAAACTGTACAGTCGCCAACCCAAACAGACCCGCTGAGTCCCACCTTAATGCTTATAGCACTCCCTCCCTCCTGCCAGTCGAGTTGTGCCACAGACGTGCTACACAAGCGAAATGGGAATGTGTTTGATCACAGGAGACGGCGACGAGGTGCTCAGTGCTGGTACACGAGTTATTTCCAGGAGCACTCGCTTGTTACGTGTCAGCTTGGGACTGAAGCGTGTACAACAAAAGCAGGCAGGCAAAAGAAAAAGAAGGAGGAGCACTCGTTTTGAGCTCCCTCACTATTCTGCGCACAGTGTCAGTCATGCCTGAACACTGCAGACTTTGTCTAGACTCACAGAAGCCTTTTTCTTTGTCTTGGTCTCGATTCTCAGCCTTGGTTTTGAAATGGTGTCAAATCCTCAAAAACGCTTGGTCTTGACTTGATCTCGACCTGGTCTTGATTTGGTGTTGATTCCTTAAAGTCTTAATATTGACGTAGACTCAACTTCCTAAAGACTTGGTCTTCTCAAAAGAAGAAGAGGATGGGGCGCTCTTTCTGAGCTTCTTGAAGGTCATGCCCACACACAATATAAAACTCAACTTCACACACGTGCCTCCTGCAGCCATAGCATGCACACCAACTTGTATTTGTATGAATGAACACTCTTGAAGAAATTATACATGCAGTATTCCTCAAGGATGTGTTATTTTAATGTATCTAATGCAACACATACACATGTACAGACAGAAAATCTGTAAGGTCTCTCTATTGGGCGTAAGTCAGATTTGATCAAGAATTAAAAAAAAAAAAAAAGCAGTCAAAACCAGTCAAGACTAAGACTTTGAAAAGTTGAGACCAAGACTTGCAGGAGGCAAGACCAAAGTAAGACCAACTCCTTGAGAAGTTGAGACCAAGACGTTGAGGAGTTGTGACCAAGTCAAGAAAAAGACGTTGAGGAGTCAAGACCAAATCAATACCAAGACAGTGATCTAACCAGACCAAGTCAAGACCTAGACTTTGAGGAGTGCAGACCAAGTCAACACCAAGACTCTGAGAATGGCACAAACTGTCTCTAAGATCTCTTTAGGATTCATGCTCCTTCTGAATGATAACAGACCTTAAAGAGAGTGCTAATGAATTACTCACCCTGGTATTACATTAATTAATTAATGTATGTATTATTTAATACTATTTACCACTCAACTGTACAGAGTAGCACTTTGATCAAAGGAAGTGTTGAGTACAAAACAGACTTTTAAGCCAGAGGGGAGTTCATGTAAGTGGACAAAAAAAAGAAGTAAAGAAGCATCATGGACCGAGAGTGGGCTACAATCAACAGTATTCCGCAGTTTTTTGTTTTTTTTTAGCTGTAAAGAGATCAAAGCCCAGGGTGGTGCACTCAAGGAGCCGCCCAAATTAACAAAATGGACAAAATGACATGACATTATAGTTGTTTGTCCAATTTCTTCCACACTTCACTGTTGTTTCACGCAGTCACATATCGTGCAACCAGAAGTATTTATTCGCAGCACTTCACTTTTACCACATTTTGTTGTTACGGCCTAGTTTTTTAAAAATATATATATTAAATTTTAACCACAACACCCAATCATGACATGATTTGGAAAGGCACACACCTCTCGATATAATGTTCCAGAGTCCGAACACAAACTAAGCATGAAGTCAAAGAATTTTTTAATAAGTCTGCAAGCATTGTCAAAAATTTTTTGTTTGTTTTGTTTTCATTATGGGGTGTTGCGTATAGAAATGTAAAGGGGGGAAAAGAATGTAATCCATTTTGGAATATGGCTGTAACATAACATAATAAATGTCAGAAAAGTGCTGTGAATACTTTCCAGATTCTCTATACATCTCTCTGCACTGTATCTTCATTGGAGTTGCACATTTTTTTGGTTTGGTGATTAATTGTCATTCCAATAAAAACACTTCCATGCTTGGAACAAAATTGGTTAGTGAGGGCCGGGTAGTCATCAGCAATAGATAATAAAATAGTGCAATTACCAAAATACAGAGCAAAGGTAGTGCACCATTGGTAAAGTCAATAGTGCACCAAAGGTAAAGTAAAACAAAAAGAGTAGTTGCATTCTGCAGAGTGTTGCACATTCAGTGATGTTTTATATGCAGTTGTGTGCAAAGAAAAGAGGTAGGTGGGTGGCATTTAGTTCACAAAACTACCCATGATAATTTATGTGAGTACACGTTCTCAGGCATATATATATAATAGTTAAACAGTGTAGAACATGCTTGTGAACGTATTACGCAGCATTGGCCGTTTGTGTGTGTGCGCGTGTCTCTCTATCTGTTGACATTCAGAGTGCAGTAGTAGTAGACGTAGTAGGGAAGAAACTATTCCTCAGGCGCACTGTCCTGCTTTGGATGCCCCGCAGCCTGCTCCCTGATGGAAGCGAGCAAACAGTCTGTGTGGTGGGTGTGTGGAGTCTTTCCTGATGCAAGTGGACCTCTTCTTGCATCTGGAAGGGAAGACGTCAGTGGTGGAAGGAAGGCTGCTCCCGACAACCTTTTGTGCCGCTTTAACCACCCTGTGCAGAGCTGACTTCTCTGCCACTGAGCAGCTACTGTACCGTGACACACAATGATGCTGTAACAGAGCACTCTACACCACATATCTGTAGAACTGCCTGAGGACTGAGCCCCTCAATCGAGCGTATCTTAGAAAGTAAATGCGCTGGCGTGTCTTCTTAACCAAACCGAAGGGGTTGCTCCAGATGAGGTCATGGTTGAGGTGGACCCCCATATACTTGAAACTGGAGACCACTTCCAGAGTTGCTGTTCAGGGTAGGAGGTCGATATTTGTTTCTTCTGAAGTCCACGATCATCTCCTTGGTTTTCTTACCATTGATGCAAAGGCTGTTGTTTCTGCACAAGCTCTCCAGGTGTTCCATCTCTCTCCTGTATGCAGATTCATCTCCGTCAGTGATGCATTGTACTACAGCTGCGTAACCCACAAACCTAACGATGTGCCAGTTGGGGGTTTTGGCTGAGCCATCATAAGGCAGCATAGGGAAGTGAAGGGGGCTCTACATACAGCCCTGAGGAGAGCCAGTGATGATGGAGAAGAAAATTCTGAAGATCCTTAGTCGGTGGTCGGTTGGTTAGGAAGTCCTGCACCCTCTCCAGATGTGTGAAGAAGGCGCTGACCACTGAAGCGATGGTGTCCTCGTGGAGCACTTCTTCCTTCATGCATATTAGTGAGGGTCTTTAAATGCTAGAAAAGTTGCCAAAATACTGGGGCTGGAGAAGCTGCTGCACCACTGCATGTCACCATCATTGATGTATGAAGCAGGTTGCAACTGTTCCCCGCACACCAGAATAAAGCTAACAAATGGGCAGATAAATACGATGCTGCACAATTTTCCATTTTAGACGACTGTATAGCTTTTTGAATCACTATGGAAAGCTTCTTCCCCATTCCAGAATCAAAATTGTATGCTCCAGTCAAATACAGCATCGTTTGTGAACCAGGAAGTAGCCAGTACGAGGCTCCACTGTGTTTTCACATATGTATTTCACAATTTCTCTACTTTTGAATCACAATGATGACTGTGAGGTACAGTCCATATTGGTCTTTGATTAATCAAGTCAAGTCCGATCCAGAAGACCTGTTCTGAACAGGAGTGCCTCTTCCAGACCTGATTAATCGAGTGTGGCGCTTCATTTAGCTCGACTGTGGAATGCCAATCATGGCGACCTCGACACAGGACCTTATTAGCATCCTAATAAAATCACCTCAACTCTAATGACTGATTAGCAATCTAGCTGATCTTGTGACACACACCATGAACTGTAATGTAATTATTTTAATTTGTGCTTGTTTGTCACCCTCCCTGTTTGTCGTCTTCACAATCATCCATCGCACATACATCACTATACAGTCTGTGTTACATACTGTAACTTATGGATAATGTGTTCCTTTAAATTAGTTATTATTGTATTTGTGTGCCATCTGTCCTCTGCAGTGCTCAGCGGCCTCTGCTCCAACGCTTGTCCTGGAAACATTAAGGTAATGGCATGATCACATCCTTGTTCGGCCACAACGGGAATTTTAGTGTTGCGATGTAAAGAGTCTAAAGTCAAATTTGGGGAAAACAGAAATTTTTTTTAGTAACAAAGCACATTGTTATACGTATCTAAAGTGGCGGTCAATCAGTGTTTCTACCATATATATATATATGGTATGTATGGATATATAAAGTATACCCACTGTTCAAATGCCAGGTTTTTGTTATGTAAATATGAGACCAACATAAATATTTTTTAGACTTTTTCAACCAATAATGTAACCTAACATATATCCATTAACTCAAAATGAAATAAAACCATTTAATATTTTAGAGAGGGGAAGTAAAAATAAATAATTGAGATAGTAGTTGCACAAGTGTGCACACACTCCTATAACCGGGGATTTAGCTGTGTTCAGAATGAACTGATCACATTCAAACTCATGTTAAATGGAAGCGCACACTAGCCACTACTGTTGTCACAAGACCAAAAATTTGACTTTGATACTATACCTGCAGTGAGGTCTTTAGCTAGTAGGAAGGAGCTATAGAACAAGCCTTGCAGACCGACTTTTCTGTGTCCTACTGGCGCGTCGTGCCTGTTGGCCATGTAAGCAATATAATTCCAAATAATGTCTTGTTTCTACGTGAGGATGTCCGCAAGAGAACAAGAATTTGCAGCCACTTCTGTTTGCTGTCTGTGTATTTGTCCGACTTGGACACGGATACGCTGGGCCTTTTGACAGAGTTGGAGCGCTGTTGTTCTCCCCCCAAACCCCCCGCCCCACCCTAAAATACCATTACAAATGATGACAGCCAATACTTTTTGCCCTAAAAATCACGGTTCGTTTTTGTTACCGCCACTTTGTGCAGCTTTATCTGCCACCATTTAAAAGTGCCTCTGATTAACAATCAATAATGTTCAGATCTCCTAGATAGCTATTCCTGACATGTTTAAAGTCACCTTACAGCAGAATCCATGGTCCACATCAGCGGGATCTCTTGTTCAAAAGTATCAGTCAGGAAAAGGGTACAAAATAATTTCCAATATAAAGTGTTTCTGAGGATAGCATGACATATGCCTCATGTCATAGCTTACACAATATGATCATCATAATAATAAAATTGCATTTCAGTTTCTTTTTGCATGAGAAGCGTTTCTGCATGTGGCCTCAAGTGTTTGTAGTACACACATGCATCTTTATTATCCTCCAGAGAAACAGGCACACACACACATGCATGTAGACACACATACACACATTTCAATTGAATGCTTTTGTGTTGATAAAGACTGCCTCTTTTGCCTCGTGTGCTGAGATTTTAACATGCTTACAAGTACAACGGTACAGTGGTACCTTGACTTATGAGTTCAATTAATTCCTTGACCAAGTTCATAACGCAATTCACTTGTGTGTGTGTATATATATATATATATATATATATATATATATATATATATATATATATATATATATATATAATATATACACAAGTGACAATGTGTGTGCATGCACAGAAGCGATGCACAGTAAGCCAAAATGGCAGCACCTGTGAGCAGCATTGCAGCGCTTGTCAGAATGAAGTAAGACATATTTCATGTTTTTGATTCAAATGCGAAAATTCTGGTTCAGGATTTGTTTTTTCATTGGGATTAGTGAGTCAATCCACTACTAATAAGTAAAGAAAATATTAAGTATTCATGCACTTCACTTTTTAAATACAGAGCTGCCATATTTTTTTGTACTTTTTTTAGTCCATATGCACAAATAAGTTATTATTAGGAATTATTTTGTTTTTGTTACAATTTCCAAGAGGAAATAAACATTTAGGTTAAGATGCACTTTACCTTTCCATTGTTTATCCACAACTGTCATATTGTTTACTTTTGTACTCCATATGCACAAATAGGTTATTCATTCATCTTCTATTCCGCTCATCCTCACTAGGGTCGCGGGCGTGCTGGAGCCTCTCCCAGCAATCTTCGGGCGAGAGGCGGGGTACACCTTGAACCGGTCGCCAGCCAATCGCAGGGCACATATAAACAAACAACCATTCGCGCACACATGCACGCCTAAGGGCAATTTAGAGTCTTCTATCACCCTACCATGCATCTTTTTGGGATGTGGGAGGAAACAGGAGTGCCCGGAGAAAACCCACGTAGCCACGGGGAGAACATGCAAACTCCACACAGGTGGGGCCGTTATGTGCAATTATTTATTTTCAGATCTTTTATTGCTTAAAAAAATTGACATATGACATCTTTTTATATGGAATCAAAAATAAATACTTCAAAATTTGCTCTAAATTATTTTTGTATTTCTACTTGTTATTGAGTTGATATCGGAGCATTGAAATCAATATCAAATCAAATCGAATTGCAACCTAAAGAATCAATATTGAATCGAATTGCAACCTAAAAAAATTGAAATCGAATCGTGAGGTTCTTTACAATGCCCACCGTAAATATATATATATATATATATATATATATATATATATATATATATACATATATATATATATATATATATATATATATATATATCGTATCGCTAAGGTTTGTTTTTCTGTTCCGAAATTATTTCTTAGCTTTTCCCGATAGCTGCCAGCTTGCTTTCATCTCACCAAATATGTCACCACTTCTCCCAGCATTTGTGTTGCTGTCCCTGTCACTCGACTTGTCAAAGCGCTAGGAAGGTTGCCGGAGGCTGTTTGTGCTCGTCGTCGCCACCATCCATCACCTCCTCCGTCTTTATTATTTTCCTCTAAGTCACACCTCCTCGTCTTCCTATTCTTCTTGTTTGTAGCATTTTGACAACATTTTGATGCGTAATCATGTAATAAAACTGTAAAAAAAAAATTTTTTTTGTTTTTGTTTTTTTTTTGTTTTTTTTTTGCTTTCAGCCGTTCGGTGTTAACCAGCCGGGCCCGTACGTCATGTACACCACAGTGGACTCCAACGGCTACCTGAAGAACGCCTCAGGTCAGTAGCTTACGTCCAGATTCAGGTGGGAAGAAACTAGCTGATTTTTTTTTTTTCCTGCTATGAGGCGAGTATAAAGCAGTGGGGGAAAACAAAAGTGCTCCTCAAGCCCTTCCCACCGCAATGCAAATGAGAGGATATCAACTCTAACCCTATCCTGTCGCACATTTGGGTGGGATAGTGCACTAAAAGTAGAGCTGTGAAGTACTTGAATCACCCCGAATACGAATCTTTGTACTGAATCTGAGGTTCGATGACCCCAAATCTTATTCGGTTTTTCAGATAACTTACTCTAGTTAGAAAACTTGTGTGGAAACACCACAGACTGTAATGATTAATTTTACTGTCTTGAGTTGGGGGATCCCCCGAAACATAATAGACTCAGTTAATTCTGATTTATCGGCTCAATGACTGTAGTTAAAGTCCTTGAAGTCTTGATTTTCAACTGTATTTTAAAGTGGCTTCGGAGGACAGTTTTCACTGACAAGTGGGATGCGGTTTTTTTTTCAGCCATGTTCTCCACTGCAGTTTGTCGAGTGCTCTAAACAGAAAAAAATGAAACATTAGCCATCTCTTATCTCCATTGGACTTCACTTCCATTAGTCACATAAGGATCCTGCAAGTAGCTTTGGTGTGATAAAATGCTTTCTTATTTCATGCTGGGTTGTGTTGGAAACATTGTGTCTAACCTTCTCTGAAGTCTCTAAAGCTTCTTATTTATTTACATTTGTTATTTTCTTCATTCCTCAAAGTTATCCTTTTTTGAGACGGCACCTTCTCATTGCATCAGGAGGAAGACAGCATGCGGCCGCCTTGTAGTGATTGTTCCCTTTATGTTCTCACCAGGGCCGACTTCCACGAGCAATGTAGGCCACCATTTTTTAAAACCGTGATGTAACCTATGCAGTGACCCGCTGTCACAAGAAGCCACGTTTAAAAAGGCCCCAAGACATGATGACAGGATGCACGTATGATGGGAGGGGATCTTAGTGTTAGCTGCTGTAAACGAAGTGACATTTTACTACACTGGCAAGCCAGTGGGGTGAGGTATACCTGTCTATTGTTGGTGTTGTATTGCTCCTGTTGTTGTGTTTATTCTTTTTGGACATACGTATGGTTATGTGTTAGCTTTTATGAAAAGTCACTGTCGAAGTGTGCCTTTAAAGCTGCTAACAGCAATGCCATTAGCCGTATCGTTGTCATTATCAGTGGTAGTATTTGTAGTAGTAACAACAGTAGAGTGTACCCTGGATTAGGGACCAAGAGCTCGTGTGACGAGAAACAAATGCACGAATAGACGCCACCCGAAAATTTGTATAATTGCCTATAGTAATAGTTCAATCCCTAAATATACCCAATTTATGATACCGAAACACTTTCAAGTACCTGTAAAGTGAAATTGTAGCTTTTTTTCTAAATACATTGTACATGTTTGAAATAAGTACAGAAAACATGCAAAGACCGAGAAATAGAAAGGAGTGGGTAATAATATCGATTCAACAATGCATTGCAATTCCTCCCCCCGTAATTCAGTGTCGATGCAGCAAATCCTCTGAATCGATTCACTTCCTAGCCAGTGAGAGCGTAGTATAGCTTTTGGTGCGCTGAGATTGTGATTGATGATCAATACCAAAGATTTCCTTTCTGATATGATCCTGCAAATACAGTCCCTCAAATGACTGAAGTATGAAAAGTATCAACATTTCATTTTGAGAGCCGATATTCTGGCATCAGAGGCATCGAACGGACCCGGCTGTCAAACTCCTGAAGTTTGCAGATGACACCACTGTCATCGGCCTCATCAAGGACGGTGACGATTCTGCGTATCGACAGGAAGTGGAGCAGCTGGAGCTGTGGTGTGGCCGACACAACCTGGAGCTGAATACGGTCAAGACTGTAGAGATGATTGTTAATCGTTAATCAGTTTATTTGAAAGGGGACAATGCAATTTCATAAAACACATGAAATACACATGGTTAAAAAAGCCAGAATTAGCCAGAAGGCTAGTTTTCATCTGTAGTCCCCTGGCCATTTGGTAAAAAAGCAGTAAAATACATCTACAAGACAATATAATATAAAACAGGATACATAAAGACTTACTATTAAGAGAGAATAAAACCACAAATCATTTGATCATAACAAAAAAAAAAAAAAAAAACTTCATAACATACTTGTCTTTTAGTGTTGGCAGCTATAGGTGTTAACTAACCACATTTTCAGTTTTTTTGTGAAGGCCTTGTATGTTGTAAGCAGTTTAACCTCCTCAGGTACTGAGTTCCACTCACCAGCGCTCCTCACTGACCAGGCTGACTTACTGAAAGTGCTCCTGCGCAAAGGAATGAGACAGTCACCTCTGACAGAGCCTCGAGTGACACGCTCAGAGCTGTTTCTTTGGCTGATGAACTCAGCCAGAGGAGCTGGAGCCAAATCATGCAGTACTTTATAAATCAAATTTAAATCTGCAAATATGTGAAGACTGTCCCAGTTTAAAAGACTGTATTTTTTTTAAATTGCACAGTGATGATAGTGCCTTGGTTTTTTATCCATCACTTTAATTGCTTGTTTGTACAAAACTTCCAATGGTTTTTTTGCATTCTGACCAGCCTGGGACCAACTGGTTATGCAATAGTTAAAGTGACTAAGAATCATTGAATATAAGTAAATTTTTGCGGCTTCAGTTGACATTTCATTTCGAATGGCACGAAAATTTGCGAGGTTTAATTTGATATTTTTACACAATTTGTCAATATGGGCTTTAAAGGAAAGCTGTGAATCTATTATTAACCCAAGATATTTGTATTGGCTGACAATTTGCATTTTTCTCCATTAACAAGTATGTCGGGGTCAGGTGATACTCTATTTGTTTTAGTGAAATACATGCCTACAGTTTTAGAAACGTTTAGCTGTAGACAGCACTCCTGCAACCAAGTTGTGACACAGGACATTGTATTAGTGAGTTTAGCAGCAACAGTATCTTTGGAGCGACCATGAACAAAGAAAACCGTGTCGTCTGCATACATTACGCACTCTGCTTCAGAACAAACAGTGGGCAAATCGTTGATATAAAGACTAAATAAAAGGGGGCCTAATATTGATCCCTGAGGGACTCCAGAGGTTAGCCTAAGAGACTCTGATCTGTAGTTGTTAACTGATACAGATTGTGTTCGGTCATGCAGATATGATTCAATCCAGCTCACAGCTTTGTGAGAGAAGTTAAATTTTGAGAGCTTGGTAAGAAGAACAGAGTGATTTACTGTATCGAAAGCTTTCCTGAGGTCCAAGAACACCGCCCCTACAACTCCACCCTTGTCGAGAGAAGATTTTATTTTCTCAATGAAGAGGCATGTAGCCATTTCAGTGGAATGCTTGGATCTGAAACCAAACTGCATGGCGTGGAGAGAGGGGGAGCGCTGTTTAAATAATGGACAATCTGCTCTGACACCCATTTTTCTGCAACTTTGGAAATGGCCGGAAGAATGCTTATTGGTCGGTAGTTATTCAGACAATTTGAGTCACCGGATTTAAAGACAGGGGTAACAATAGCAGATTTCCAGGCCTTTGGAAAGTGACCAGATGAAATTGAAATATTAATGATTGAGGCAATAGGAGTAGCAAGAGTTGAACCTAGATCTTTGAGCATGTTCGTGTCCATTCCAAAAACATCCTTTGCCTTAGATGGTTTGAGTGAATGAATTAAATCGATAACTTTGGTCTCAGTAATATTTGTAATAGTAAAGAACTGCGTTGCAGACAATGCAGGGTATTCCTTCCTTTGTTTTACTGCAAACTTAGAAGAGATTTCTGACACAGATTCAATGAAGTAGTTGTTAAAAGCATCAGCCATCACTTGAGGTTCCGTAAGGATGTTTCCATTTAATTTAATTTGCATTAGTTTTGTTTTGTTATTTTGTGTATTACCCAATAGTTTTTTAATATAATTCCAGGTTATTTTTAAATTTCCCTTCACACTATTCAAAGCAGTAATGAAAAAGTCAGCTTTAGATTTTCTTATTTCTTTCACTACCCTATTTCTCAGTGAAATAAAGTGGTGTCTATTGTATCCTGATTTGACCGACAATTTCAAGGAATGATCGCGTTCTTTCATCAGTTTCAGAATAAATGTGTTTAACCAAGGAAGGCCATTCTTTCTAGCTTTTAGTTTAATTATCCGTGTAAATTGTATAATAATTTTTTGTATTTTGTTGGCAAATTTAGAACAATCCTCATCTAAATTTTTACCAGCAAGTAATACATCCCAGTTTACTTCTTGGATAGAATCTTGGAAATTTTGTTGTTCATGTTTTGGTATCCTATTGGATTCAGTGGTGGCCAAGGGTTTGAAGCGCTTTTTATTTAATTTTCTTGTGACCATTATAAGATTGTGGTCAGACAATCCTGTGAGCATATTGTATGGCTTCAAGATCCTTTCTGGCCTATTAGTAAAAGCTAGATCAATCTGAGTTCGGGTGGAGTTTGTAATTCTCGTAGGGCCATTAATTACCTGAGTCATATCCATATCATCCATGACCCTTTTCAATTGTTTCCTAACTTTGTTAACTTCCCAATTAACATTTAGGTCACCCATTATTATCACCTCTTTTGCAAGATTGAGTTGTTTCAGTAAAATTTCCAGCTTTTCATAAAAAGCGGCATTTGATGAGGGAGGCCTATAAATAACTACAAGAATAAAAGACATTTGCTGTGACAAAGAAACAGTTAGTCCAAGAAATTCTAATCCATTCTCATATGTAACATGTATTTCATTACAATTAAAAGTGTCCTTGGCATAAATCATAACACCTCCTCCCTTAGAACCCTGTCTGTCGTTTCTAAACATTTTATAACCAGGTACAGATAGTATTGCTGAGGGCGAAGATTCATGGAGCCATGTCTCAGATAGGCAGAGGAAGTCAATATTTGAGTCAGTGAGAAGGTGTTTGACCTGATCACTTTTTGTTAAAATGCTTCGTATATTTAAGTGTGCACAAATAATGCCTTTTGGTTTACGTGTTGAGTCCCATATTAATTTAGAGTTATTAACGGTTTGGAACACCCTGTATTTCCGGTGCTTTAGTATTGCGGGGTTTGGAAGCCCCCTGTTTCTTTTATTGGCAATGTTTGCATATAGCTTTACGCTGCCAGCTTCCGCATCAGCCGGCAGTGGTGGGGGCCCAGCCGGCAGTGGTGGGGGCCCAGCCGGCAGTGGTGGAGGCCCAGGCGGCAGTGGTGGAGGCCCAGCCGGCAGTGGTGGAGGCCCAGCCGGCAGTGGTGGAGGCCCAGCCGGCAGTGGTGGAGGCCCAGCCGGCAGTGGTGGAGGCCCAGCCGGCAGTGGTGGAGGTACAGCCAGCAGTGGTGGAAGCCAAGCTAGCAGTGGTGGAGGCCCAACTGGCAGTGGTAGAGGCCCAACTGGCAGTGGTAGAGGCCCAGCTAGCAGAGGCAGAGGCCCAACCAGCAGAGGCGGAAGCCCAGCTAGCAGTAGTTTTTTTTGTAGTCATATTGTGGACTTCAGGAGGCATCCATTGCCACAGCTGCCCCTCATGCTGTCCAGCTGCCTGGTGTCAACTGTCGAGACCTTCAAGTTCCTGGGAATTACAGTCTCTCAGGACCTGAAATGGGCGATCAACATCAACTCCGTCCTCAAAAAGGCCCAGCAGAGGATGTACTTCCTGCGGATTCTGAGAAAGCACAGCCTGCCACGGAAGCTGCTGAGGCAGTTCTACACAGCGGTCATCAAGTCAGTCCTGTGTTCTCCCATCACAGTCTGGTTTGGTGCTGCTACAAAAAAAGACAAACTCCGACTGCAACAGACAATCAAAACTGCTGAAAGGATTGTCTGTACACCCCTACCCACCCTTGAGGACTTGCACGCTGCCAGAACTAAGACAAGAGCATGGAAAATGCTCTCTGACCCTCCACATCCCGGTCACTGGCTCTTCCGGCTCCTTCCCTCTGGTAGGCGCTACCGATCAATCCAAACTAGAACTAGCAGACTTTCCAACAGCTTCTTAAACAGCTAACGTACAATTCCATTGCAATATGCTGCCAATTACTTTTGCCTGAGTTTGTTGTCACATTTCTGTCAGGCGACTACTACTTGTGCACTCACTGTAGTAGTCTTGCCACGCTGCATTATTTGCATATCTGTTGTCGACCAATACTGGCCACTCAGGCCAGAGTAGCATCTGCCCCATTTGCAGACTGATTGAGGAGTATCTGCAATATTTGCACAATCAACATCGTCCCAGATTATCGCACTACTCGTCACTTTAAACTGCATACACTCCTTGAAGTCTCGGCGCCCTTTGCACAATGGTCATTGCACCGGACTATTGCGAGTTAGTCATTAGTCATTCGAACTGCTCTAAGTGCTAGAGGACTCTGCATCTTTTTGCACAATTGTCCAAAAAAATAGATAATAATTGTACCAGCATTACCAGATAACTAGCAACCCTTTATTGCTCAGGGACTGTTTTTCTCAATGTCTTTATGTCTCAAAAGTGTTCTCTGTCAATTGACTGTCTGTTGTCTTACTAGAGTGGCTCCAACTACCGGAGACACATTCCTTGTGTGTGTTTTGGACATACTTGGCAAATAAAGATGATTCTGATTCTGATTAATGGCCATCTCTTCACAGCGCACTCTGTGCTCTTTTGGTTGTATTTGAGTGTATTTTCAATTGGAAACAACACTCCATGTTGGGCGACAGAAGCTAATCTACACAAGATTAACAAACAAAAAGACAAAGGAACAGAAAACTACTTACAGACAACCAAGAGTGAGGAAGGGTAACAAGAAAACTACACTAAGCACGATGAAACAGGCACAAGGTTATGGTGGCGAATAGTCAATAGTCCGGTATCTGTCCCGTTTGTTCACTGCTTAAAAACCCAAGCTGATTGGCAATGCGGGCCAGGTGTGCACCGGAGGTTCAGCAACTGTGGAAAAAAAACATAAGAGAACAGGCGGCTGAAGAGAGTGGAAGTTACAGATCATAGACGGATCCAGGAGCGAGGGACCCAGGAACGCTCGTCAGGACCGTAACCCAGTCAAACAGATACTGTATCCCCCTACCTCTTCTTCTGGAGTCCAAAATTGACCTCATCGTGATCGTGAAGATGGCTGACCAGCGATCACACGTGGAGGGGGAGGAGGCACTGACGGGAGGGTACAGCGGCTGGTGGCGACTGGCTTGAGCAGGGAGACATGGAACACAGGATGGAGCTTGAGGGATGGAGGCAAACTGAGTTTCATGGTGACAGGGTTAATGACAGTCTTTACTTTGAAGAGACCGACGAACCTTGGCTCCATCTTCTTTGAAGTTCCGGCCAACTGCATGTCCCGTGTGGAGAGTCAACCCTCTTGAACCGGTCAGTAAGAAGGATCAGGGGACCTGTGATGATCAGCCAGTCGTCGGTTGAAGGCTACCATCAAGGATAACGCAGCGCGGGTATCCCACCAGACACAATGGGCCTGTTAGAGATGCAGATGAACAGAAGGAATGGCTAAATCCCTCACCTGCGATGGGAATACAGGGGGTTGGTAGCTATACGCCTTCTTAAATGAAGACATACAGTACCTGTGGCCAAGCTGATGAAAGAGTTATGGGCGTACTCCCCAGGGGAGCTGCGAGTAACAGGAAGAGTCGTGCTTATGGCAGACGCAGCGCTGAGCCCCTTCCAAGTCCTGGTTCGCTCGTTACGTCTGGCCATGAGTCTAAGGGTGGAAGCCGGATGAGGGGCTGGAGGATGCCCCAAGGGCTCTGCAAAACACCTTCCAGAGTCGTGAGGTGAACTGCGGACCCCTGTCTGAGACCAAATCGAAAGGAATGCCATGGATGCGGAAGACCAGAAGATTAGCAGATTCAAGGGCAGAAGGTAACTTGGGAAGGGCAATGAAGTGGACCATCTTAGAGAACCGATCCACCACGAAGAGGATGACAGAGTTACTATGAGACAGGCGAAGACCGGTAACAAAATCCAGAGCGACGTGGGACCATGGGTGGGAAGGGATGGGAAGCGGTCGAAGAAGACCGGGAGGCTGACTATTAGATGCTTTGTTACGAGCGCACACAGGACAGGCAGCAATTAATTCTTGAATGTCCTTATTCAGACCAGGCCACCAGAACCTTTGCTCAATGAGGAAAATGGTCCTGCCTACTCCTGGGTGACACGCCACCTTAGACCCATGGCCCCATTGAAGGAGATCCGAACACAGGGCACAGGACCAAATAATCTATCTTTTGGACACCCTTCAGGGATCTCAACCTCCTTAAAAGCACTGGCAACCTTCCTCTCCACCTCCCAACGGAGTGCTCCAACAACTCGGGCCACAGGTACAATGGTCTCCGGAGTGGAGTCCTCTGAGGTGTACCTGTGGACTCTGGACAAAGCATCTGGCTTTATGTTCTGGGATCCTGGACAGTAGGTGATGAAGTTGAAACGGGTGAGAAACAAGACCCAACGTGCTTGGCGGGAATTGAGTCTCTTTGCTTAACAAATGTACGAGAGGTTTTTGTGGTCTGTAAACACGTGGAAAGGCTCACCAGCACCCTCCAACCAATGCCTCCACTCCTGGAGCGCTAGAACGATGGCCAGCAGCTCCCTATTACCAACATCGTAGTTGCGTTCCGTTGGGCTGAGACCACACAAGAAGAAGGCTCAGGGGTGAAGCTTCTGGTCAACTGGTGATCACTGGAACATGACGGTCCCCACTCCTGTATCCGATGCGTCAACCTTCTACGACAAACGGAAACTCTGGATTAGGGTGGGTGAACGAGTGAATAATAGTTTAAGAGCAATGAAGGCGGATTCACCGTCTAGGGTCCAACTGAATAGTACTTTCCCAGGTGTAAGCCATGTTAGAGGTTCTTCCACACTACTGTCAATCTGTATGAATCGCCTGTAAAAGTTGGTAAAGCCCAGAAACATCTGCAAATGCTTCCTTGTTGTAGGAGTCGGTCACTCAACCACAGCCTGGATTTTGGCTGGATCAGCTCTAAGTTGACCTGCCTCCACAATGAACCCTAAGAATTCTACAGATGTCGTATGAAATTCACATTTTCCCGCCTTAACATACAACCACTTTTCTAACAGGCGTTGTAGGATGATGCGAACATGTTTGGTGTGTTCCACAGGGTCTCTGGAGAAGATCAAAATATCATCAAGATACGCAAAGCAGAACTTCTTTAACATGTCCTGGAGTACATAATTGATAAGAGATTGGAACACAGTGGGTGCATTGGTGAGACCAAAAGGTATCACCAAATATTCAAAATGCCCCAGTTGGGTCTTAAACGCCATCTTCTACTCATTTACCTTGCTTATCCCGAGTAAGTGGTAGGCATTGCGGAGATCGAGTTTGGTAAAAATAGTTGCAGGCTGAAGTCAATTGAAAGCGGAATCCAGAAGAGGAAGTGAACACTTGTTCTTAAAGCCGTAAAGAAACAAAACGGTACTGACCAGAGACGAGATCAGACGAATAAGACCTGCGGCGAGCAAATAATCAATATAATCCCTAAGGGCCTCTTATTCAGATTTGGAAACCTGATAAAGCCTATAGCTAAGTAGAGTGGAATTAGCCAGGAGTTCAGTAGCACAGTCATAAGGACTGTGCGGAGAAAGAGAATGTCCCTTATTCTTACTAAAGACCAACTGAAGATTGTGATATTCACTAGGCTCGTTACTCAAGTTTATCTGTTCAACTTCCTCTTTAACTGGGATGAGGAGATAGCAGATTGTAGACAATGCAAATGACAGAAGGTGCTCCAATTCTCGATGACAGGTTTGTACCATTTGATGTTCAGGTTGTGTAGCTGGGGCAGATTGTGAGGGGATGACAAAGAAAACGGATGGACTCACGAATGTTGCCATATCGTTGTAAAGACGGAGTCTCGGTCCTATGCGTAACAATCCCCAGGAGGCGCCCATCTAGATCATCGACACTCTTAGGTTTATCAAGTTTAAATACAGTATATTTAAGGAACTCTACAACTGCAGTGTCTAGAAACTTGTCATCAGCACCCAAATCCACTAATGCAGTGGTTTTATACATAGTCCCAAATGAGAGATGACCCCTTGTAGTTCCGGTCCTTTCTTGCTTTCAAAGTCACTAAGAGTCTCTATGGCTGTACCTAGAACATCCAAGTACCCACAGGATTCCTTGATTGAGCTGGAGAAACTCGTAGACGATGGAAGAGATGACATGGGACGACTAGGTTTCTGCTGACCTGGGTTGGTACTTGAACCCCTTGTAGGTCTGGTGAGACAACTGACCACCTGTTGCCCTGAAACCCAGAGACGCATCCATCGAGTCTGCTCCACTCGGCTCAATCGTCCCCCTTGCAGCTGCATCGGCTTTCCCCCGCCGCCTGAGTGGTCGCTATCGCTGACGAAGGGTTGGCAGGACAGCGGACCGTGGCGTTGACCAGGTCAGGTGTCAGACTTGAAGAGGGAAGTAGCGAACCTATTGTTACTCAACACCATTGCCAAAGCGGCCACTTTGCCCATGAGTAAACTCATTGTAAAAGCCACTTTAGCTCTATCTGTGGAATAAGTGTGAGCTTGCTGGTCAAAGATTAAAGAGCACTGGTAAATAAACTACTCACAAGTGCCGAGTTCTCCGCCATAATCAAAATAATCTTTATTTAGCCAAGTATGTCCAAAAAACACACAAGGAATTTGTCTCCAGTGGTTGGAGCCACTCTAGTAAGACAACAGTCAATTTACAGGGAATAGTTTTGAGACATAACGACAAAAAAAATAAATAAAAAAAGTCACTGGGCAATAAAATCTTGCCAGTAATCTGCTAATGCTGGTACAATTTTTCAAACTTTTTTTTTGACAATTCTGCAAAAAGATGCTGAGTCCTCTAATAGTCCGGTGCAATGTTCATTGTGCAAAGGGCGCTGAGACTTCAAGAAATGTATGTATCTTAAAGTGACTAGTAGTGAGATAATCTGGGACACTGTCGGTTGTGCAAATGTTTCAGATGCTACCCATGCACATGATTGGCCAATAACAGATATGCAAATAGTGCACAAATAATGTATAATTGGCCCGACAGAAATGTGACAACAAACTCAAGACAAAAAATTGGCAGCATGTTGCAATGGAAGTTAACTGTTTAAGAAATTAATGGCAAGAGGGAAGAAACTGTTGGAATGTCTGCTTGTTTTAGTTTGCATTGTTTGGTAGAGGTGGATTTTGCATGCGCTTGTCTTAGTTCTGGCAGCATGCCAGTCCTCAAGGGGGGTGGGGGGGTACCGACAACCTTTTCAGCAGTTTTGATTGTCCACTGCAGTCGGAGTTTGTCCTTTTTTGTAGCAGCACCAAACCAGACTGTGATGGAAGAACACAGGACTGATTCAATGACTGCTGTGTAGAACTGCCTCAACAGCTCCTGTGGCAGGCCGTGCTTCCTCAGAAGCCGCAGGAAGTACATCCTCTGCTGGGGCTTTTTGAGGATGGAGTTGATGTTGATCTCTCAATATTCCCAGGAACTTTAAGGTCTCGACGGTTGACACAGGGAAGTTGGACAGCGTGAGGGGCAGCTGTGGAGAAGGATGCCTCCGGAAGTCCACAATCATCTCTACAGTATTGAGCGTGTTCAGCTTCAAGTTGTTTCGGCCGCACCACAGCTCCAGCCGCTCCACTTCCTGTCGATACACAGACTCGTCACTGTCTTTGATGGAGCCCATGACTAGGGTTGGGCATCGAGAACCGATTGGAACTGGGACTAATGTTCCGGTTCTCTCGGAACCATTCAAATGTTAAAATTTTGGTGCCCAGTTTCAATGCCTAGTCCTGCGGCCGAAGAAGAAGTGGCGGAAACCAACGAAGAAGGAGAATGCACAGAGACGACTATGAACAAAGGTGTGTCTTAACTTTGTTAAAATTAATGACCAGTGGCCTCAGTGCAACACTTGGAATATGAGTATATTGTGCAAAGGAGGCTTTCATGATGTGTAGCGTCTGAATCACTCAAATTCAAACGACGCCCAACCCTACCGATGACTGTGATGAGTTTGACAGCCGGGTGCGTTGAGGTGCAGTCGTTTGTGTAGAGAGAGAACAACAGCGGAGAGAGGACACAACCTTGGGGCGCCCCGGTGCTGGTGGTGCGTGTAGATGACGTGGTGTCCCCCAGCCTCACCTGCTGTGTCCTGCCCGTCAGGAAGCTGTAAATGCACTGGCAGATGGCATGCAAGACGCTGAGCTGGAGAAGCTTGGAGGAGAGGAGTTCGGAGATGATGGTGTTGAGCGCAGAGCGGAAGTCCACGAACAGGATCCTCGCGTAGGTCCCCACGCCATCGTGTTGTTCTAGGATGAAGTGCAGTCCCATATTGACTGCATCATCCGCAAACCTGTTTGCCCGGTAGGCAAACTGCAGGGGGTCGCTCTTGAGGTGGTCCAGCACGAGGCGTTCAAAGGACTTCATGACCACAGATGTCACGGTGACAGGCCTGTAGTCATTCAGACCAGAGATTGCAAGTTTCTTGGGGACTGGGATGATGGTGAAGCGTTTGAAACAGGATGGTACTTCGCACAGTTCCAGAGATCTATTGAAGATCTGTGTGAAGACTGGAGCGACCTGGTCCGCACAGACTTTGAGGCAGGATGGGGACACAAGGTGTGGACCTGCCGCTTTGTTAATCTTTTGTTGTTTGAAGATGCGTCTCACATCCTGTTCGTGGATGGTCAACGCAGAAGTCAGACGTTTGATGGTGGTCGGTGGTGGGGCTGTGTGGGTGTGAAAGTGTCCTTTTCAAATCTGCAGTAGAAGGTGTTGAAGTCGTCGGCTAGTCTTTTATTGTTCTCAGCTTGGGAGGTTGGTCGGTTGTAGTTGGTTAGTGATTGTAATGCATGCTTGACTGATTTAGAGTCGTTAGCGGTAAACTGTTTTTCTAACTCTACTGTATAGTTTCTCTTTGCAATGTTAATTTCTTTAGTCAGCTGGTTTCTAGCGCGATTATACAGAGCCCTATCCCCACTTCGATATGCATCCTCTTTAGCCTGGCGAAGTTGCTTAAGTTTGGCATTGAACCACAGTTTGTTGTTAATGAATGTGCGTAATGACTTTGTTGGTACACACACCTCTTCACAGAAACTGATATAGGATGTGACAGTGTCCGTATATTCATCCAGGCTGCCAGCTGCAAGACACTCAGGTCTGTGCAGGCTTGACAGCTTTGAAGTTTTATCTTTGCTGCGTTGGTCCACTTTTTAACTGTTTTCACAATTGGCTTCCCGCAGTTCTTGCCTGTATGTTGGTATTAAGTAAATTAAGCAGTGATCAGACGAGCCCAGAGCTGCGCGAGGTATGGCACAGTATGCGTTATTTAGCGTAGTATAGCAGTGGTCTGAAATTTTATTTTCCCTGGTAGGACAGTCTGCTTCTATTTAGGGAGTTGGTGGTTGAGTTTAGCTTTGCTTAATTCCCAGAGAATAATGAGGGGTGAGTCTGGGTGTTTTTAATTTTATTTTGTTTACATGTTCAGCGAGCGTTATCAGTGCAGTACTTTGCATCCCCAAAAACAAACTACCGAGAGGACACACAGCCAGGTATGTCCCGTAGCTGATACAACAATCGGCAGTTGAGCTAAGCTAGTCATCACGATTTAAGTTCAAAAAGTCACTGAGCACTCAGCAAGCAGTGCGATTGTTTAAAAAAAATAATAAAACAAAGCAAGCATTGCGTGTGTGCAGTGGCGATCCTAGCTTAAATTGCACTGTGTGCTAGACCCCCTTTGCACTTAACTGTTGTTTGTTCGTGCATATTATTTTCTGTTGTGGTCTATTTAAATAATTAGATATTTGAAAATATAGATGTGTCGTTTTTGAATGGAATCATGATCTGTGTGTCTAGATATGTATCAAATTGGCCACATGCCAGAGATTCCCAACCCTAATAATTTTTCTCACAGTTTCGGCTTTCAGCCTTGGATTCCTCATTTTTGGTTTTCGGTTTCAGCCAATAATTTTCATTTGGGAGCACACACTAGTTGTTAGGGGGTTTGGTTGGCTGATTGCTTGCTTGATTAGCAATGGCATAAACTTCTGTAGTTGTATTTAGACCAGAAACATCTATTGCAATATAGACTCAATACAGAATCTTTTTTTTTTTTTGTATGATGCAACTATACAGACAGCAATCTTATCCCTCTTTGCCACATCTCTCAAGCAGAAGGCCAAACTATTTAGCATCAGAGCATTTCAGATGATTGCTGTCTGGCGAGTTGTAATTCAACCTCATCTATTTTTCCAGTGTGTTTCCACTGGAGTGCACATGGCGGAGGAGAAGCTGAGTAGCCCAAGGCCTCGCCAGCACTATTCCCCTGACTCCTCATTTAAAAGCAGCAAAATGCTACCAGGGAGCTGCTGCTTATGAAGTGTGTGTGTGTGGGGGGGGGTGTGGGGGTGGGTGGGTGAGTTTGTGCGTGTGGCAATTTCAAGTGTGTTTTATTTTGTTATTTTGTAGTTTCTCGCTCTGGGTACTGTAAAGGATGAGCACTGATGGAGCACTCGCTGCATGAGGCCATGGTGTGAACTTCATTCATCTTCACCTTCATGATAGAGAGCAAAGGGCAAGGCAGATGATCACCTGGAATAGGTAGTCAAGTCGTGAGTGTGCATGTATCTGTGCATGTTCACATACTGTTGGGCATCTGTGTGCTAACATGCTAAGCAGGTAGAATGGATGAGTTGGGCAGGTAACACTCATCAGCGATTTCCCACCGAGATGGTGGGGCTCACAGTGATGAATGCTTGCTTGCACATCCATATGCGGCTGTGAGTTAGAACCTCACATTAAAGGTGAGCCAGCAGTTTTTGTTTTGTGTGTAAGGTTTTTTTTCAGTTGGTTGGTAGGTAGGTCATACATCCATATGCGGCTGCGAGTTAGAACCTCACATTAAAGGTGAGCCAGGAGTTTTTGTTTTGTGTGTAAGGTTTTTTTTCGGTTGGTTGGTAGGTAGGTCATAGGACTGCACGATATATATTGAAAAAATATCGTCATTGCGACAATGGCAAGAGCAATATCCGTATCGCAAAGACGTGGAATAAATTAATACTTTTATATGGTATTGTCTGCTTTGTTGCATGAGTGACATTCATCTGAGTTTGACTAAACAGATGCGACCTTAAATGTGCATCACCATCCGCCCCCCTAGATGCGAGTCTCCTATTGGCTAGACCGGACCCATAGGCATACCGTGGGAATGTCAGCAGCAGTGGGCAGTGGAAGAATGGCAGACATGGGAGAGGAGGAAATGAACAAGGACAAAAACAACATGTGCCTAAAACGCAGGTACTGTGCAAGTCAAGTCGAAGAATAGTGGCTACATCAAGAGGAAAAATCACCAATCTACACGGTCACATGGAGCACAACCACAAGAAGCCATATGAAGTCTTCAAGTCTAATACTCCCAAAACTACTAAAGCAGAGACAAGTTGTAAAAAAAAACAAATCCACAGACAAACTACTAAAGCAGAGACAAGTTGTAAAAAAAGCAAATCCACAGACAACCATTGATGAGAGTTTTTCCCTCCCCTTGCGAGAAAATTTCGAAGTGCCACGGAGCTATTGCCGCAGTCTTTGCACGTTTTGTAGCCAAATGCATGATACCCATTAGTACCGCGGACAAAGAAACCATTTTGGATCTAATGAAGGAAGTGGGCTTGAGATTCCAGGTGCCATTGCGAAACTACTTATCCCAAGTCACCATCTCACAGATGTAGGAGGCATGCATTGTGACTGACTATAAAGGGTGAGCTGCATCAAATGGACTTTCACGCAAGCACCACAGACATATGGTCCAGTCGCACAATACGAGATTTGCTGTTCATTTTCTCAACAAACACTGAAATAACAACACTGTGTCTGGAAGTTGCATATTTCCCTGAGTCCCAGTCAAGTAAAAACATAGCCAGCCAGTGCTCTAATATCTGCGAGATATTTTGGCAAACTGGGACTTGGAAGATCAACTAGTGTCTTTTGCAACAAAAATTTTTTGCTGATATAGTAAAAGCTACAGAACTCATGAAGTGGGTCAGATTACAGTCACCTCTTACATCTGGCTATGGGTGAGTATGGTTTATATATTGTTGATAGTTAGTTTAAATGTTTGTGCCACATAATAGTTTAGCTTTAATTACAATTAACTAGATCAGCATACATAGAGCCTGCTTATTTTTCCACAATAAAAACATGTTTTTATTTCATTAGATAATAAAAATGTAATTTCTTTACGGGAATGTTAAATATTGCGATATCAATATTGTAATCGTCAACACCAATATTGCATGTCGCATGTTTTTCCAATATCCTGCAACCCTAGTAGGTCATTTATTTGGTTGTTTGTCCATCTGGGCGGTCGGTCACTTGGTTGTTAGTCCAATTGGTTGGTTGTTCTTCAGTCAGTCGGTTGTTCATCGTATAATTATTATTATTAATAATAAATAATAAATATTTGTAATATAAGGTAACCTTTATTAGTCCCACAATGGGAAATTTTCCATCATTTTGGCAGCAATAGTGGATATAGCAAATATACAATATAAATCGCATACAAGAGAAGACATCGATACAAGTACATTCACAAAATTTTGAATCTAAACTATTATCCATGCATAAAATATCCAATTAGGAATGTCACATGATCGAAAATCGGGGTCGATTGCGTGATTTTCAGCTGATTGAGATCGGGTGAAAAAGATCAGTTTTATTAATTTTTCTGATATTTGCCTGGGGATGCCTGGGGATTCCCTCGGAAGAGCTGGAGGAAGTGCCTGGGGAGAGGGAAGTCTGGGCTTCCCTGCTAAAGCTACTCACCCCGCGACCCGACCTCTGATAAGCGGAAGAAAATGGATGGATGGATCTGATTTAATACTTGTTTTACCAAGGTTGAAAACAGAATTGGTAAAGGCGAATTAATCTGTAGACACATTACACGTCATTACAAAGTTGATGTCATAAAAACATTAAAATAACAAATATTGAAGCCATAATTTTTTAACGATTACATAGTAATGATTATGTTGTGCAATTGAACAGTATTCAGAATTATTTGTATCCAATTACATAATAACTGTCCCGCAGTAATGTTCTTGACAAAATTTTGAAAATATGGAAAGTCAGTCAAATTTGGATGAATTGGTCTGAAAGTGAATTACAATAATTTTGAATCTCTGTTGGTTGGTTTTTCTGTCCAGTTGGTGGGTTAGCTTTCTTGTTGGTTTATGGGTTGGTTGGTCAGTTGTTTGTGTAAGTGCATGGGTGGTCACAAGAACGGGATTTTTATTGTTAGACTTTCTGACATGTTTTTTAAGGTCCTTTGGTGAATAATGGATGGATTTTGTACTTGTAGACATATGCAGGTGTGTGTCTGGGAAGGAATTTGTTGCTGATCCAAATGATTGCTCTGTGAATTGCTACTGAGCGCCAGTGTAGTTTGATTGTTGGCTTTATGTAACATGAGATGGATTCTATTGTGAGAGTCCTCTTCTAAAACCACGAGAAAATGTCGCTCTTGTTTTAGAGGTAGCACTGTGCTCGTGGGGAGCTGCATGAGTCATACTTGATTATAACCATATTTACACCAAGCAATACACCTTAACACATTCGCTGCCAGCCGTTTTCAGTGCAGCTAGCCCCATATTGCCAGCCGTTTTAGAGCATTTTGAATGATATTTAAAGACCCACAGAATATTCTGTTCTGTGATCAGGCTTGGGGAATACAATGTACGTGTTCAGGATACCAGAAAATGTTTAATGTAATACGGTACAGTCACAGAAAAAAAAACATCATCAGATTATAGGCACATTTATTAAAAATTCAGATAATTTCACAGGATGACAATTTTAATGCGGGGGAGAGAGGCTGATTGTTGATTTCAGCCCTTGCCCACTTTCAAACTAGTGGGCCGAGCAACCTTTTCAGGAGTTTAGTCAGCGCAACAAGTGGGATAAATGGTCACAATGAACCTCAATGGAACGCAGGGATTGGATGTGACTGTTTTGATCATATAGTCACGGGAGGATTTATTCATTTTGCATCACTTTTACAAAGAAAACTGCATTGTCAGAGTCATCCCGACTGCTGGTGAGGCTAACTAACGGAGGAGCTAGCGTAGCCCTACGGCCCCACCTTTTAGTAAATACTTCACTATCCCATCACACATCACCCACTGCTTTACTTATTTAAACACTGTACTGTGTTACCAATACCAGCTGTTAAAATTTTCCACGGTCATGACGTCGTTTCAAAATTGTGTGTGTGGGCGTGGGAGCGTGTGTAAAGCTTTATCTTTCTTTCCTTTTCACTCTTTATAACAAACACTTATTCACGTGGAAAGGTTTTTAAACTTTGTTACGAAGCTAGTAAATCTCATTTCCCTCACGGGATGACCAGGCATGTGCAGCACGGTGACCAAGTAGTTAACACGTCTGTCTGCCTCACAGTTCTGAGGTTTTGGATTTGGATTCCAGGTGCGCCGGCTTCCTCCAACATTTCAAAAGCAATCATAATAAACATTCATAAGACCCAAAAGATGAGATACATATATATTGTATTGAAATGTAATGTCTCTTCTTTTTTTTCTAGGATATTTGGTATTGGAGTAATCTAAAAGTCATTAAAAGTAGTAGGCTTTACACAATCAGGATTTTTGGGGCCCATCAGCGAGTTTAAAAAAAAAATTATAACCGATCACTGATCTGATCACAAGTTGGAGGAATGTGTCTATTTAAATGACCTGTTCATTTACTGTATATACTTGTGCTCAAAAAATTATATTTACAAAAAATAATGTAGCTTTGTTCCTCTATTTATGCCAGTGAGGCATAGTGACAGACAACAAATGAATGGTCTTCTATTAGATGGCAGCAATTAAATACAGTAATCAATGTATCCACTTTTTGTGACATTTTTGTTTGTTGGTTTTCCGTGAGATTTTTCAATTGTAAAATATGTTCCTTGGCTCCATAAAGGTTGCAAGTCACTGCTCTAGACAGATCGTGTATTCTAATCAGTCAGGTCAAACCAACATTACATGACAGAAATAATGGGTGCTAACTTACTGCAATTAAATTATTTCACCCACGCTGAAACTTTAGAGCATGATTCGACAGAACGGCGGCATGTTTACGTCCAACCGTTCGTGGTACCACTAGCTTGCTAGGCTACATAACATTTTATTGCCTGGTTGTGAGCGGTATCGTATTAAAAGTATGTGAACATACCTCAAGCAAGCCTTAAACGAACGCCTTCTCCTGTCCTGAGCACCGGTGACCGCCAACACAGGTTTTTCCCCATTTTGTCCTTATAATACAGTCGGCTTGCTCCACTCTTGTTGTCGTCGCCAAGGTAACGAGTATATCTGGTCACATTTGAGTTGACAAGATAAAGCCCAATGATCGTAAAAAACGGGATGCGGTGGTATCGGAATACAAGATGTACTACGTCAAAAGACATGCGACAAGGCTATAAATAAACTAGCTTTTGGATTCAAATATACTGTGCATGCAGCGACACGGAGTAAATGTCTTTTGCGGTGCCGATCAATGATGTCATTGATCGGATCGGCGAATTATGACATTAAAGCCAATCAGCATAAAATGCTAAATATCGCCCAATACCAAACAGCCCGATAAAATCGGTGTAAAGTCTAAAAAGTAGTCAAGGTACATTCCTTTAATATTATTGTCCTTGGATTGCGTTACTAATTAATTTATTTAACAGGTAGCTAGTAACTGCATCAGAATACATTAAAGTGGTGGTTTCCTTCTATAAAACAGTAAAAACATTTAAGAATAACGAAATAATAATGTATTTACTGATGTACAAACGCGGTGAGCGACGCTGAGTCGCCAGATGGCACGTCAGTCATGGGCTCATATTGTTTAGTGGCGTTTTACATGGCAACCGTCCATCCTCATTATTCATCCAAGATTTCCATCGTATTTTGTCATGATCACGACATGCTTGTGTTGTAGCAAGACCGGTCTCAAGAGCACATTTTGAAGGTCTTGGTATTGTCTCGGTCTCGACTCCCAAAAGTGTTGGTCTTGTCCTGGACTCGCTCGACTTTGGATTTTCCGTTGAGATACTGATCTGTTGTTCTTTGTTTAAATACATACAAGCATTTATTTTTTGTAAGAATTTATTTGGAAAAAAATGGTGAGATTTTACATTTTTGTATGCTGTGCTTTGAATGAGTTGCAGACAGTTTTTGGCTGTCAAATGTATTTTTAAAAATATAATTGAAGTGAGAATGGTCTTTAACTGTTCAACGTTCTCATGGTTCTTAACATTTATTTTTATGGTCTTGTCACGATCTTGGTATCTGTGAGTTCTGGTCTCTGGCAAGTCTTGGTCTCGGATAATGTAGTCTTGAGCACAACACTAGGAAGAAGAAGAAGAATCACCTTTATTGTCATGAACATGCATGCACATGAAATTTGTTCTCTGCATTTTACCCATCACAGTGAACACACACACTTGTTAGTGGAACACACTGGAGCAGGGGGCAGCTGAAGTGCCCGAGGAGCAGATTGGGTTATCAGTGTCTTGCTCAAGGACACCACAGCCATGAGTCTGGGGGATGTTGGTGGATGGTCCAGTCGGGGTCTAGGTCCCCCACGGTGGCAGGTGAGGATCTTAACCATTGGGCCACGGCTGCACAACAACAACACATGCACTTCTCCTAACTATCAGGACACATACTGCTCTCTCATACTCTTTTATGGTTAGATTGTTAGCTCAGTTGGTCGTCCATCATGTTGGTTGGTTGCTTGTTGGTTTGATGGTTGGGTGATTGTTTTTTTAAGTGGTTTTGTTGGTCAGTTATTAGTTAAGTTGGTTGACTGGTTGGTTGTTAAGTGGTTGTTTGCTCGGGTGTTAGTTCAGTTGTGGGGTTGTTCGTTTGATTGTTTTGTCCGTTGTTAGTTTGGTTTGTTGGTTGTCAGTATGGTTGGCTGGTTGGCTTGTTGGTTAGTCGGTTGTCAGTTAAATTAGTTGGCTCTCAGTCTGGTTGGTTGGTTTGTTGGTTCGATGGCTGTTTCGATGATTGATTGTTTTGTTTGTTAAGTGGTTGGTTGGCCAGTTGTTAAATTGGTTGGTCCAGTTGGGGTGTTGTCAGTCTGTTAGCTGGTTCGTTCGTCTTTTAAGTGGTTGGTTGATCGGTTGTTAGTTCAATTGGTTAGACTTTTCACACATTTTCGATAGAAAATGTCAGTGGTAAACATACTGTGTTGAACTGCAGTGAGTAGAGGATGGAGCATATACACTAAAGATCTGCTGCAAGGAAAATAAGAATGGAGATGACCTCCACACTCAGAGACATTTAAAGTTATTGATTAGCCCTCTTGTTTTTATGTCCTTCATGATGGTAAGGTGCCCTCCTCTTAACTCATGCCTGTCGTGTCTCTTCACTTTAATGCGTGACTCTGTTATCTTCCAGCCCCCATCACGTCCACGCCACCACCGCCACTTTATGGATGCCATAAATCACCCTAACACTACTCACCACCTTTGTTGTCTTGTCTTTCTCTTGATGTCCTGCGAAGTTGCTTGTGTCTGTCCGCATTCTATCGTTTGAGGTTGCTGAAGGTCATAACTGCATGCCTTTTGTACACTTACAACGCGTGCAACATTTAATCAGCATAGAAGAAGAAACATGGGTCTATGCTTCAATGGTCGGTTTATTTTAACAGTGAAATCAGTATTTGATCTGTCTTTTGATCTATTTGAATTCTGGCTTTCACGGACTACTCCTCTCACGAAAGTACTCCTAATCTAAAGTCGTTAGCTGTATGAAAGACACCAGTGTCAACTTGTTACCTTTATAAAAGACTGCTGTCCACAGAATTGATCAATCAATCAGACACCAACCTCTCCATCATGGGCAAGACCAAAGAACTTTCTAAAGACATCAGGGACAAGATTGTAGACCTAGGCTGGAATGGGCTACAAGACAATTGGCAAGAGGCTGGGTGAGAAGGAGAAAACTGTCGGTGCAATAATTAGAAAATTAAAGAATCATAAAATGACTGTCGGTCTCCCTCAGTCTGGGGACCCTTGCAAGATTGCTCCTCCTGTTGTATCAAGGATCATGAAAAAGGTGAGGCATCAGCCCACAGCTACACGGCAGGAGCTTGTTAATGATCTCAAGGTAGCTGGGACCACAGTCACCAAGAAGACATTGTGAAAAAAAACACTACACCAGGGGTGCCCGATCGCCCAATTGCGTGCTGTTTTTTTTGTTTTGTTTTGTTTAGTTTTTTGTTTTTTGCTTTTGGCGGACCGGGAGACGGGCACAGCATTGTTACGGGCATTTTCTGACGTAAATGTGACAGGGAAGTTCAGAGTGTGTGTGGCGTCTGTGTGAGTGTGTGCGCAACTCCGCATGCGTGGGGCAGAGGTGCGCTACTGAGGAAGAGAACGCGCAAGGTGCGTGCGTGTGTGTGTATTTTTTTATTGTCCTCTGTAAGGAACTAATGTGCATTTCAGTGTTGCAAATAAAGTCCATCCCCGCCACATATTTGTTCCCATGCCTTCCTTGCTGTCCGCTTCTCATTCAACTGCGGCAACCTGTGAAGGGAGATCGAGGACGACAACCTCTGCCTTCGAGGAATCATCTCCCCTGCGTCTCCACTTCATTCATTTCTATTGAGACTTTTGGGCATGAGCACAAACAAAAATAAAAAACTGTATATTTACATTTTTTCTTCAGTCAAAAATTACTTTAAAGGAAATAGCAAGTTGAAAAACAGTCTCCAGTTAGATGCATGGGACCCACATACGTGAAAAAGGGTTTTCAAGCATGAACGGCCTTTTTACGTGAAAAAGGGTTTTCAAGCATGAACGGCCTTTTTAAAGTCATTTAGTCAGATTCAAGTCTGGACTTTGACAAGACCACTCCAAAACCATAATTTAGTTTTTTTTTTAAAGCCATTTAGAAGTTGACTTGCTGGTGTGTTTTCGATCGTTATCCTGCTGCAAACAACCCAAGTGCGCTTCAGCTTGAGGTCACAAAATGATGGCTGAACATTCTCCTTCAGGATTTTCTGTTAAAGAGCAGAATTCATGGTTCCATCAATCACAGCAAGTTGTCTAAGTCCTGAAGGTGTGAAGCAGTCCAAGACCATCACACTACCACCACCATGTTTGACTGTTGGTATTATGTTCTTTTTCTGAAATGCTGTCCTACATTCACACCAGACGTAACAAGACACGCACCTTCCAAAAAGCTCAACTTTCATCTTGTCAGTCTATATAATATTCTCCCAAAAGTCTTGGGAATCATGTAGGTGGTGTTGTTGTTTTGTTTGTTTTTGTTTTTGTTTTTTTGCAAACATAAGATGAGCCTTTATGTTATTTTTGGTCAGCAGTGGTTTTCGACTTGGAACTCTGCCGTGGATGCCATTTTTGCCCAGTCTCTTCTTTATTATGTCATGAACATTGACCTTAACTGAGGCAAGGGGGGCCTGTAGTTCTTTAGAAGTTGTCATGAGTTCCTTTGCGGCCTCCTGGATGATTCATTGCTGTTCTCTTGGGGTAATCTTTGTAGGCCGGCCACTCCTAGGAAGGTTCACCACTGTTCCATAATTTCTCTAGGTTAATGGCTCTCTCTATGGTTTGCTGGAATCCTCCAGCTTTAGAAATGGCCTTTGTAACCATTTCCAGACTGATTGATGTCAATTACTTTATTTATCGACTGTTCTGGAATTTCTTTGGATTGTGACATTTTGTTGCAGCTTCTTTAGATCTTTTGTCCGACTTTATTTTCTCAAGAAAATTATTATTAATTTTATTAAAATTAATTATTTAATAATGGGGGTAATTACGGTTTCAGTCAGGGCCAGGTAACTTTTGAATATTTTTTTTCTTAATAAATGAAATCACCATTACATATATATATATATATATATATATATATATATAGTGTAGTGTGGCCACCCCTGCATGATAGATACCACCCCTGCATGATAAATGCGTATTTCACTCACTGATTTGCAAAATAATTTGAATGTTTTGTTTTATGTGATTTTCTGAAATTTCCTTTTAATATTCTGTTCCCCCTGTTAAAATAAACCTACCAATAAAATTATAGACCGTTCATGTCTTTATTAGTGGTTAAACTTACAAAATCGTTATTTCCTCCACCAAGAATATTAACACTTTTGTTTTTGCTCCCATTTTTCGTGAGCTGGACTCGGAGCTAAAGGTTTTTCTACATACACAAAAGGCCATTTCCCTCAAATATTCTACACAAATCTGTCTAAATATGTGGTTAGTAAGCATTTCTCTTTTTTCAAGATAATCCATAATTCATTTTACCTCACAGATGTGGCATATCAAGATGCTGATTAGACAGCAAGATTATTGTGCAGGTGTGCCTTAGGCTGGCGACAATAAAACGCCACTCTGAAATGTGCAGTTTTGCTTTATTGTGGAGGTCTGGGGGGGTCAGAAACCAGTCAGGATCTGGTGTGACCACCATTTCCCTCACGCAGTGCAACACATCTCCTTCGCATAAAGTTGATCAGGTTGTTGATTGTGGCCTGTGGAATGTTGGTCCACTCATCATCAATGGTTGTGCAAAGTTGCTGGATATTGGCAGGAACTCAAGTCGGTGACAACGACGAACTGAAGTCAGGTCGAGACCCCAATGAGGACGACAAGCATGCAGATGAGCTTCCCTGAGACGGTTTCTGACAGTTTGTGCAGAAATTCTTTGGTTATGCAAACCGATTGTTGCAGCAGCTGTCCGGGTAGCTGGTCTCAGACTATCTTGGAGGTGAACATGCTGGATGTGGAGGTCCTCAGCTGGTGTGGTTCCACGTAGTCTGCAGTTGTGAGGCCGGTTGGATGTACTGCCAAATTGTCTGAAACACCTTTGGAGACGGCTTATGGTAGATAAATTAGCATTCAATTCACGGACAACTGCTCTGGTGGAGATTCCTCCAGTCAGCATACCAATTGCACGCTCCCTCAGAACCTGCGACATCTGTGGCATTGTGCTGTGTGATAAAACTGCACATTTCAGAGTGGCCTTTTATTGTGGCCAGCCTTTGGCACACCTGCGCAATAATCATGCTGTCTGATCAGCATCTTGATATGCCACACCTTGAGGTGGGATGGATAATCGCGACAAAGGAGAAATGCTCACTGGCACAGATTTGTGAACAATATTTGAGGGGAAATATATATATATATATATATATATATATATATATATACATATATACATATATATATATATATATATGTGTGTGTATATATATATATATATATATATATATGTATATATATATGTATATATATATGTGTATATATATATATATATATATATATATATATACATATATATACAAAAACAGAATACAATGATTTGAAAATCATGTACAACCTATATTTAATTGAATACACTACAAAGACAAGATATTTAATGTTCAAACTGATAAACTTGATTATGTTTAGCAAATAATCATTAATTTTATGGCTGCAACACATTCCAAAAAACCTGGGACAGGGTCTTGTTTACCACTGTGTTACATCGCCCTTTCTTTTAACAAGATTCAATAAACATTTGGGAACTGAGAACACTAATTGTTGAAGCATTGTAGGTGGAATTCTGTCCCATTCTTGCTTGATGTACAGCTTCAGCTGTTCAACAGTCCGGTGTCCCCGTTGTCGTATTTTACACTTCATAATGCGCCACACATTTTCAATGGGAGACAGGTCTGGACTGCAGGCAGGCCAGTCTAGTACCCGCACTCTTCTACTACGAAGCCACGCTGTTGTAACACGTGCAGAATGTGGTTTGGCAATGTCTTGCTGAAATAAGCAGGGGCATCCATGAAAAAGATGTTGCTTGGATGGCAGCATATGTTTCTCAAAGCCTGTATGTACCTTTCAGCATTAATGGTGCCTTCACAGATGTGTAAGTTGCCCATGCCATTGGCACTAACACAGCCCCATACCATCACAGATGCTGGCTTTGCGTCCATAACAGTCCGGATGGTTCTTTTCCTCTTTGGCCCGGAGGATACGACGTCCACAATTTCCAAAAACAATTTGAAATACGGACTCGTCGGACCACAGAACACTTTTCCACTTTGCATCAGTCCATCTTAGCTGAGCTCAGGTCCAGAGAAGCCGGCGGCGTTTCTGGGTGTTGTTAATAAATGGCTTTTGCTTTTCTAGTTGCACTTACGGATGTAGCGCCGAACTGTATTTACTGACATTGGTTTTCTGAAGTGTTTCTGAGCCCATGTGGTGATATCCTTTTCACATCGATGTCGGTTTTTGATGCAGTGCCGCCTGAGTGATCGAATTTCACGGACATTCAATGTTGGTTTTCGGCCTTGCCGTTTACATACAGTGATTTCTCCAGATTCTCTGGACCTTTTGATGATGATATGGACCGTAGATGATGAAATCCCTAAATTCCTTGCAATTGTACATTGAGGAACATTGTCCTTAAACTGTTCGACTATTTTCTCACGCACTTGTTCACAAAGAGGTGAACCTCACCCCCATCTTTGCTTGTGAATGAGCTCCTTTTATACCCAATCATGGCACCCACCTGTTCCCAATTAGCCTGTTCGCCTGTGGGATATTCCAAACAGGAGCATTCCTCAACTTTCTCAGTCTTTTTTGCCACCTGTCCGAGCTTTTTTGGAACGTGCTGCAGCCATAAAATTCTAAGTTCATGATTATTTGCTAAAAACAATAAAGTTGCTAAAAACAATAAATTTTATCAGTTTGAAGATTAAATATCTTTGTAGTGTATTCAATTAAATATAGGTTGTACATGATTTTCAAATCATTGTATTCTGTTTTTATTTATGTTTAACACAACGTCCCAACTTCATTGGAATTGGGGTTGTATATATATATATATATATATATATATATATATATATATATATATATTGTTTTGGCAAATATTTTTCTGACAGAATAAGTAAGGACGCAATCTTGTCTTTGTGGGCTTTTATTACAAGAAAGATAGAAATCTTTGCAAAGAGAGGAAAAGGTCATCGAGATAGTCGTCAGGAGTTGTTACCCCTTACTGAGGCGTAAGCCAAGAGTCACCTTCATTATACAGAAGTGAAAGAGACGGGGGGGGGGGAATACACCCCTCTCATTCCCACAACATTCTCACACAGTTAGCGTCGTCCAGCTGCACTCAAACTTAACTTTATGGGAATGGGTGCATGAGAAAGAGAGAGAAATCCAGGGAATAGTCAAAACAGTCCTGAGCACATTTGCAAGGACACAGAAAAGTACTGTGGTAAGAGCTATGGAACAATAAAACATGCAAAGATTATATAAAACTACTATGTGATATAAATGAAACATACATTTTCCACATCAAGATCCCCCCTTTTAATAATATACCATAATCAACCTTTATCACATAAGAAAGGAAAATTACTAAACATTACTAAACACTAAGTAACCAAAAACAATAAGATAGTATGGAGCAATCAAAAAGATATAACAGTATAATATGTATTTACAAAACAACCTCACAATCATCCAGAAATCCACACCTTAGGTTTAAGAATATCCTTCATAAGCGGGATGTAAGTCAGTCCTGCAATAAAAGTGGACTGAGGCATATGAGTCATGGTCATCAGTCATGTTGTCGTTGTCATCCAAGCATTCGGTTTGAGGGAAAAGGTCAGGAAAACGCCGGTCACTAGCAGGGGACGTTGTCAGTGGGTCATCAGAGGTCATCTGTGAATAGTGGACAAATGCAGTGCCAAGCATGCGAGAGACTAAAGATTTCACCAAAGGGACCAGACAACAGCACACATACGAGTCCAGACAACATGCCATACGATTCCAGTGAACCAGCTAGAACCGAGAACCTCCTCGCGGACAATGATATCACGGAGTATCGTGAGATTTTTAATGCCACTGGCTATAACGCCTGTATCACCAGCATTGTCAGGAATGTATGTATAACAGGTTTGGCTTCAGAGGGTGCAAACACCGCCCTGAGATGCCAGTAACAGATAAAGTGTCATGCGGTTTTGGAGCACTACCTCACGTATTGCCTTTGTTTTCGACACCTGAGGCTTCAAGAACAGCCAAAGAAATGTTCAAAAACAAAAATGTTCAAATTTCACTCCTGGACGCACGTGAGCTGGTCCAAATAAAGGACCCCTGCCCAAATCTTCAGTGAATTTACAACCCTTGTAATCTTGTATAGTGTTCACACCAACATAAGAGAGAGAGGAACCTGTTTCTGCATGTATGGTTCGGTTCAGAGCCTCTGGATCAATAAAAGAACTTAGGACGCGAGGAAAGAGGGGGGATGAGTTCGGAGATGACAAGGGCACTACATGTAGATTTGCTGCTGCATGAGGCATGTCAGTGCAAACATAACGATTGAAACGATTTTGAGAGTGTGCTGCATGAAGGGCGTAGAGAAACCAAACATTCATACCAAATTAGTAGAGGTGGGGGCTAGTTTGTGCAACCACAGAAGCTCATTGTAAGTGTCACACTTTGCGAGGTTCAAATTGTCAACTGTCAAAGTGGGAGCATTAACACACATTTTAACACATTTTTATCACAACAAATATGAAAGTTGTTGCTGAACCACCGAGGAAGGGTTTGAATATCCCCCAACCATCCCCAGTGCACTGGAGACGACATCTTCTTTCTTCTGTTCTTCTGCCGATTTGCGTAAGTGCGCGTGTGTTTGTGGTGTGCGCGTGTTTATGACCTATCGTCTGCTCCTCTATGACCTATCAACGTCCAATCAGTTACCAGCACTGCTTGTAGCTAAATGTGTATGCTAACAGTGAATCCTCTTTCTTAGAGGTGATTATTTAGCCTCACAAGGCTGAGCTTTCCGGCCATCCTTTGCAGAAGATGAGGAGTTGGGACCATTGGAGGCGCTGGGAACGTCTTGCAGTATGACGCGTAAACCCACGTAGCTCTTTAAGCAACTTTCACTGCAGTTTGGGTCACAAGGAGGACTTGGAAAGGCCCTAGCCAGCACTGATGTCTCTACGTTTTCCGCCGGAAGTCCTTAATCAGCACGAAGTCGCCGGGTTTGATGACATGCAGGGGTCTGTCGGCCGCCCTTGGCAGTGCTGATTGGACTTGTTTCCTGAAATTAATTCGTCCATAATGTGCAATGACTTGGAAAAGGCGTTCGACTGTGTCTCTCGGGGGGGTCATGTGGGGGGTGCTTCGGGAGAATGGGATACTGTTCGGTCCCTGTACGACCGGAGTCAGAGTTTGGTCCGCATATCCGGCAGTAAGTCGGACTCGTTTCCGGAGAGGGTTGGACTCCGCCAAGGCTGCCCTTTGTCACCGATTCTGTTCATAACTTTTATGGACAGAATTTCAAGGTGCAGCCGAGTGATAGAGGGAGTCCGGTTTGGTGGCCTCAGTATTGCATCTCTGCTTTTTGCAGATGATGTGGTTCTGTTGGCTTCATCAGGCCGTGATCTCCAACTCTCACTGGAGCAGTTCACAGCTGAGTGCGAAGCGGCTGGGATGAGAATCAGCACCTCCAAATCTGAGATCATGGTCCTCAGTCGGAAAAGGGTGGCGTGCCCTCTCCAGGTCGGGGATGAGACCCTGCCCCAAGTGGAGGAGTTCAAGTATCTTGGGGTCTTGTTCACGAGTGAGGTAAGAATGGAACGGGAGATCGACAGGCGGATCGGTGCAGCGTCTGCAGTGATGCGGAATTCGTATCGATCCGTTGTGGTAAAGAACGAGCTAAACTGAAAGGCGAAGCTCTCGATTTACCAGTCGATCTACGTTCCTACCCTCACCTATGGTCACGTGCTGTGGGTTGTGACTGAAAGAACAAGATCTCGGATACAAGCGGCCGAAATGAGTTTCCTCCGCAGGGTGTCCGGGCTCTCCCTTAGAGATAGGGTGAGAAGCTCGGTCATCCGGGAGGATCTCAGAGTAGAGCTCCTGCTCCTCCACATCGAGAAGAGCCAGATAAGGTGGCTGGGGCATCTGATTCGGATGCCTCCCGGACGCCTCCCTGGTGAGGTGTTCCGGGCGCGACCCACCAGGGGGGGACCCTGGGGACGACCCAGGTCACACTGACTACGTCCTTCGGCTGACCTGGGAACGCCTCGGGATCCCCCCGGAAGAGCTGGATGAAGTGGCTGGGGAGAGGAAAGTCTGGGCGACCCTGCTAAAGCTACTGCCCCCGCGACCCGACCTCGGGTAAGCGGTAGAAAATGGATGGATCGATGGATGGATGGATGGATTTATGGACGGATGGATTATGTGCAATACATGAACGATTCGTGTGTCCATCAGCAGACTTGGTTTCAGACTTGGTTTTGGTAGACAGGAATGGATCCAGTCAAATGGAGTGCCTGCAAAGACAATCTCAAAAAGGGATAGGGTGCACACGCCTCCTGATACAGTATATACTTGACCTCATTTAATTGACTTCCCAGGATTTATTTGCGGGCGGTAGCTACCATTTGTTCTGAGAGCACAAGAATTGGAATAAAATACTGATAATTTCAGTCAGTTGTGCCACGACCACTTACTACAATTCTTACTTAAACATGTCTACCATATCCAGACAGTATTTTGTAAGTGCATTGATCATTATTTCGAGATTGACATTATCAGTATAGAATCAATATGGTCCAGCCCATTATCCACTGTCAACATTATCTAATGAAATATTTGTATATTATCATTATCTTTGAGACTGATAAGCAAAACATTACTTAATGAAAATACATAAAAAAGTGCTCAAGATACATTACAAAAATTTGCGTGGAATAAAAGCTCCAGCTCGATACTTTTCCTTTCCCCCAAAAGCCTGTGTCTGTGTCAACATGAGGTCATGTAAATAACGAATTAAGGGTTTTGAATAGTCTGGCAATCGAAGGACTTTCTTCCGTTGGATAAAATCTGCCTCAGCGTTTTTTGTCCAAGTAATGCCAATGACACGGTCAGTTATGCATAATTACTATAATTTCTCGTGGATAATGCACATTTTTTTCCCCAAAAATTTATCAAAAGTCAATAGTGCGCATGATACATGGGTATAGGGGAAAATGGAAAAAACTTTCACATTTTATGAATGTATGCCACCATCTAGAGGTTATGAAAAAGCTGGACACTTTCATTCCAATATGCCACCTAGAAGTTATGAGAAACGTGTACACTTTCATTCTAATATTCCACTGCCACCTAGAGATTATGAGAGCAGTGTACACTTTCATTCTAATATGCCACTGCTACCTTATGAAAAAAGTGTAGCCTACACTTTCATTCCAATATGAGAGGGGTACATATGACTGCATATATGTACAGTTGTGATCATAAGTTTACATACCCTTACAGAATTTGTGAAATATTGTTGTTTTTTTTAATACGACTGATGACTGAACAACAACCATCATTAATTTATTTGTTTTGTTTAAAGATAATGCTTTTTCTGAAATGCTTTTCTGAAATGCTTGACAGTTTAATTTGAATCCCATTAAAATAAAATTAAATGTGTTTTGCCTCGTCCATCATTTTTTCTTTAAATAATTGTTTGTACCCATCTTACAAATTCTGCCCGGGTAATGAAAAACATATGAGCACAACTGTGTGATTTCTCATTTACTAAATAAAAGTAGGGCTGTGAATTTCAAAATAACAGCAAGTAAATAAAAACAAAGTATTTCGTGTTCAAATAAAGTGCTTAACTTCAGAATAATTCTTTGTAAAAACTAACAAAATACAGATAATACTTAATGTTTTGATCATATGGGTAGAAGCAAAGTCATCCATTGTAGAAATGCATTATACATAGGTAGAAGGAATTTTGAGGTCAACTTTGGGGGTCCATATTATACTTAGGTGCGCATTGTACACGAGAAATTACGGTACTGATCCAGGACCTGCAATAATTTGTCATCCCCAAAAAGTAACGTCTGTACCATCATTAGATTTTTCGTCTGAATTTTGGGGGTTTGAAATTTAGAAATATAATTTTTCAGACCACATTAAAATGCATGTTAGTATGAATGTTAGTATCAGCTTAGAATTTCAGTAAGGCCCCTGTGTCCCCTTTTTAGCCATAAACATTCTATTGTTTACAAGTCTTCTAATTTGTAATATATACTGTGTACTGCATGTGGGAAACCACCACATCATACCATGTTGATCAATGAGAAATGTGCACAACTTAGTCTATATCGCTTCATGTCAACCCAAAAAAGTGAATGTTCCATTGAGTTTGAAATTATAGACAAATGTTTGCAGAACAATCATATGTATCAGTAAGGTAATGCTAATATTGGTGCTGTTTGCAGCCTGTCAAATTGGCTCTAAGTGAATCTATAAATTCAGATTTTGTGGCAATCAGTTATGTGTCCAACATAATCAGAATCAGAATCATCTTTATTTGCCAAGTATGTCCAAAAAACACAAAAGGAATTTGTCTCCGGTAGTTGGAGCCGCTCTAGTACGACAACAGACAGTCAATTTACAGAACACTTGGGAGGAAAAAAAAAAAAAAAAAAACAGTCACTGAGCAGTAAAGGGTTGCTAGTTATCTGGTAATGCCGGTACATTTTTTTTTTTTTTGGACAATTGTGCAAAAAGATTCAGAGTCCTCTAGCACTTAGAGCAGTTCAAATGACTAATATTGCAATAGTCCGGTGCAATGACCAATGAGCAAAGGGCGCTGAGACTTCAAGGAGTGTATGCGGTTTAAAGTGACGAGTAGTGCGATAATCTGGGACAATGTTGGTTGTGCAAATGTTACAGATACTCCTCAATCAGTGTGCAAATGGAGCAGATGCTACTCTGGCATGAGTGGCCAGTATATGCAAATAGTGCAGCATGGCGAGACAACTACAGTGAGTGCACGAGTAATACATAATTGGCCCCACAGAAATGTGACAACGGACTCAAGTCAAAAAATTGCCAGCATGTTGTAATGGAATTGTAGGTCAGGTGTTTAAGAAGTTGATCGCAAGAGGGAAGAAGCTGTTGGAATGTCTACTAATTCTAGTTTGCATTGATCGGTAGCGCCTACCTGAGGGAAGGAGCTGGAAGAGCTGGTGACCGGGGTGCGGAGGGTCCGAGAGGATTTTGCACGCCCTTGTCTTAGTTCTGGCAGCGTGGGTTGGGGGGTACCGATAATCCTTTCAGCAGTTTTGATTGTCCGTTGCAGTCGGAGTTTGTCCTTTTTTGTAGCAGCACCAAACCAGACTGTGATGGAAGAACACAGGACTGATTCGATGACCGCTGTGTAGAACTGTCTCAGCAGCTCCGGTGGCAGGCCGTGCTTTCTCAGAAGCCGCAGGAAGTACATCCTCTGCTGTCCTTTTCAAATCTGCAGTGGAAGGTATTCAAGTCGTTGGCTATTGTGCTATTGTTCTCAGCTTGGGGGGATCGTTGCTTGTAATTAGTCAGCGATTGGAATAATAATAATAATAATGCAATACAAAAAGAAGAGAAACAAAAACAAATCACTCCAGACATCACCCTGCTTTTGATAAAGTGACACATGCTCCCACCCATGCACACTTCAGCAAAATACAAAAACAAAAAAACATTCTCAACAACCAAAAAGCGGTCCATTTTGGACGGAATTCGGCCCAAAACAATACCGTAATTAACAGCTTGCCAACCACAGACTCTGTCGGTCGACCTTAAGGTCAAAATCTTCACATGTAAATTTTGGGTAACGACTCAAATACTGGACAAATACCGTCAACAGTGTCTATGCGAAGTGGATGCTGGCACTGTTGGGGGATGGGCAGTTTAGGTTCAATTTGCATTGGACAGTTCCTGATTAACCCTATATTTGCTGGTAGCCCAATCGGTGGTGCCCAATTAGTTGTGTGCCGGCAGATACACAAAAGGTTTCAACATTTCTAATCACTCTGAAGTTTGCTCCGCCAGAGAAATGTGCAGTGTTTTAGTACACAAAAAAAATGCACACTGATAATTATTCCAACCTAATTCAATCAATATTTTGTCTGAATGTTGAGTTGCACTATTCTAAGATTTTGAGCAGGCTCCATTTCTACTTTTTTTGTCAGTAGTCTACCTCTTTTGAGGTCTCAAGGCCTCAGTCTCACTACTTCAGAAAAACAAAAACAAAACTCTTGCTCAACAATATCACAGCATCACACTGGTGAATCACCAGTCCTCAAAAACATTTTCCCACAACTTATTTTCCCCCGCAGCAACAGCTCACAACGCATTACATAAGTAATAACACACACACATAGATACAGCGAACAACAAATCTTTCTGTGATCAATCAAACAACGCAGTTTCACCAAACACTTGGCTAAGATTCCACTATTCATCTCTCAAACACCACACATACATAAACACACCAACACACCAGTCATCAGCAAACAGCACTCACTCACACCAGGTTTTTATCGGCCATAGGTTGAGCACACGGCGGCACGGTGAAGACTGGTTAGAGCGTCTGCCTCACAGTTCTGAGGACCGGGGTTCAATCCCCGGCCCCGCCTGGGTTGAGTTTGCATGTTCTCCCCGTTCCTACGTGGGTTTTCTCCAGGCACTCCGGTTTCCTCCCACATCCTAACAACATGCGTGGTAGATGAATTAACAACTCTAAATTGCCCGTAGGTGTGAATGTGAGTGCGAATTGTTGTTTATTTATATGTTCCCAGCGATTGGCCCGCAACCAGTTCAGAGTGTACCCCGCCTCCTGCCCGATGATAGCTGGGATAGGCTCCAGCACGCCCGCGACCCTATTGAGGAGAAGCGGCTCAGAAAATGGATGGATGGATGGATGGAAGGTTGAGCACACGTCTTCTCAGTCAGATAGTCTTATGTCTTCAGTCTCAAATACCTTTACAGCTTTTCTCGTCATTTTAATTGCTGGAAAGCACTTGGTGTTACATTTTTAATGTATAGAAGGTGCTATATATACAGACCCTTTCCAAAACAAATTTGAATATCATGGAAAAGTTTATTTATTTCCATAATTCCATTCAAAAAGATAAACTTTCATAGATTATAGAATCAGGGCCCACAATTTAAAAAATGTTTGTTTATTTTTACATATTTGGGCTTCCAGCTCATTAAACACACGATTTCAGGAATTCAAAAATTAGAACACTGTGAAGAAAGCCCAAATTTTGCAACCCATAAATGTTTTAAACTGATTGTCACACACTAATCATCGACTAAACTCAAAGCACCTGCACAGGTTTCCCCAGGTGTCATTAAATTGCTTCAGTTTGGTTCAATTGTCTGAGTTGGGTTTAAAATGGGGAAGACTCCAGACTTGAAAACTGTCCAGAAGACCATCATTGGTACCCTCTATAGGATGGGTAAGCCACAAAAGTTAATAACCAAGGAGGCTGGCTGTTCACAGAGTGCTGTGTCCAAGCATATCAATGGAAAGTCTAGTGGAAGGACAAAATGTGGCATGAGAAGATGCACCAGCAAAAGAGATGACCGTGGGCTTCAGCGGATTATCAAACAGAAGATTCAAGAAAATAGCAGAGATCCAGAAAGAGTGGAATGAGGCGGGAGTCACAGCTTCAAAACCCACCACATTCAGACACATCCGGGAGATGAGTTACAACTGTCGGGTTCCTCGGTTCAAGCCACTTCTGAGCCTGAGCCAATGTAGGAAGCGTCTCAACTCGGACAAGGAGAAAAAGGACTGGACTGTTGGCCAGTGGTCCAAAGTCCTCTTTTCCCATGAAAGTGAAGTGTGCCTTTCATTCTGGAATATATATATATATATATATATATATATATATATATATATATATACAGACACACACACAGTGTCTACGGAAATTATTCAGAACGCCTTAAATTTTTCCCTCTTTGTTATACTGCCGGCATTTGCTGAAACAATTTAAGTTATTTTTTTGTCCTCATTAATGTACACACAGCACCCCATATTGACAGAAAAAAAACGGAATTGTTGACATTTTTGCAGATTTATTAAAAACGAAATATCACACATAAGTATTCAGATCCTTTGCTGTGACACACATATTTTTTAACTCAGGTAGTGTCCATTTCTTCTGATCATCCTTGAGATGGTTCTACACCTTCATTGGAGTCCAGCTGTGTTTGATTTTACAGATTGGACTTGATTAGGAAAGCCACACACCTGTCTATATAAGACCTTACAGCTCACACTGCATGATAGAGCAAATGAGAATCATGAGGTCAAAGGACTGCCTGAAGAGCTGAGAGACAGAATTGTGGCAAGGCACAGATCTGGCTAAGGTTACACTTAAGGTTCCTAAGAGCACAATGGCCTCCATAATCCTTAAATGGAAGATGTTTTGGATGACTAGAACCCTTCCTAGAGCTGGCCGTACGGCCAAACTGAGATGGGAGAAAGTTCTAGAAAGTCAACCATCACTGCAACACACCACCAGTTGGGGCTTTATGGCAGAGTGGCCCGACAGAAGCCTCTCCCCAGTGCAAGACACATGAAAGCCCGCATGGACTTTGCTAAAAGACACCTGAAGGACTCCAAGATGGTGAGAAATAAGTTTCTCTGGTCTGACGAGACCAAGATAGAACGTTTTGGCCTTAACTCATGGTATCTGTGGAGAAAACCAGGCACTGCTCATCAGCTGTCCAATATAGTCCCAACAGTGAAGCATGGTGGTGGCAGCATCATGCTGTGGGGGTGTTTTTCAGCTGCAGGGACAGGACGACTGAAAGATGAATGTGGCAAAAACCTTCTCCAGAGTGCTCAGGACCTCAGACTGGGCCAAAGGTTCACCTTCAGAAAAGACAATGACCCTAAGCACACAGCTAAAATACCGAAGGAGTGGCTTCAGAACAACTCCGTGACTGTACAGCTTCAGCTATTCAACAGTCCGGGGTCTCCGTTGTCGTATTTTACGCTTCATAATGCGCCACACATTTTCAATGGGAGACAGGTCTGGAATGCAGGCAGCTCAGTACTTGCACTCTTTTACTACAAAGCCACGCTGTTGTAACACGTGCAGAATGTGGTTTGGCATTGTCTTGCTGAAATAAGCAGGGGCATCCATAAAAAAGACGTTGTTTCTGCAATAATTTCAACATTTTTTTTTTCTGTCAATATGAGGTGCTGTGTGTACATTAATGTGGGAAAAAAATAACTTAAATGATTTTAGAAAATGGCTGCAATATAACAAAGAGTGAAACATTTAAGGGGGTCTGAATAATTTCCGTACCCACTCTATATATTTCACAACTCTTGAGACTTGTTGGACTAATCTGGGACCTTGGGTATTTAATTATGTCCCGTATCATGTATAAATGTGTGTTGGTCTGACAATTCTCCAATTCTTCTCAATTCAGGACTCTTTGAATCCTTGAATATTTGAATCCTTGAATAATAAAGACTAACATAAACACTGAAGGGTAAAAACCTATTGTTATAGATCTATTGTTGACAATCAGTCGTGTGCTGGCTGGAATTCCCTGCCAAGACTTCGCTGACTTGGCTTTGGGATGTATCACACACACGCATGCCTGCACATACAAACACACACACACACTTATTATGCCAGCATCCTCATGTTGTGAGATGGCTTTCCCCCAGCCATTGCCACATTTCCTGTATTCTTATAGCCAATACGCACACACACGCATCAGACTCTAACGCCAGCCTCCAGCCTTGCTTGATCAACACACAAATATACACACACAATTCACGGGGCCAAGCCACATGAAGCAGCAAACAAATAGCGTTGGACACATTTGGGCAAAGTATTTGTACAGTTTTGCCTTTATATACCACCACAATGGTTTTGTAAAAAGTATTGTGTGTCATCAAATGTCACCGCCCTGCTCTGCCCACACTAAAGACAAAAACCATCTGTAGGACGAGTTTGTCTTTGAAGAACCCCTTGGAAATGGCCAAAAACGCAAATCACAATTGTAGCGACCAAGTCCTGCTTGTACGAGTAGCAGCCTTATTTAATGGTTTTACACTGAGAGCGCTCAAGTGTGTTTTTGCGTTTTTGACCTGGCCCTCCAGAGGTTCCTCGGACTGGAAGGAAGCAGCCAATGTCGAGGGTTAAGCAAGGCGTAGCTTTGCAATGCGTCGTCCATCCACATTAGTTCTGATCACTGGCTGCCTCCAGGCTCCCTCGCTCTCTCTCGTTTACTCCCCTCCCATCTTTGTTTACCACGTAGAGGTTGATTTATGTCAGCTGCACTTGGAAGAGTTGGGCAGCGTGGGCGAAACACAGCAGCTGATGGGTTGATGCGTGGGGTAGAAGGTGGAGGGTGGGGGGATGTGAAACAAGGGCCAAAGAGGTCATAGTTAGATTGGACACTGCTCATAAAAGATTATTTGCATTAGATGATTAATTTGATTTAATTAGCCATTGAGGTCGTAATGTTTCAGAGTCCATAACAAGGCCTTTTTATTTCTCCATCCGTCTTATAATATATCCATGAGACATGCATTTGACATTTCCTGGTCACAGCATTGGTGCATCCAGTTTGACCAAATATAAGAGTGGCACATAATAAATGTCCTTTTACAATGATAGAAATGTACATTTTTTTCGAGCTAAGTTTTACTTAATTTTCTCTTCTATTCAGTCTTTCTGTCTTCTCCCTGCAGCGGGTCAGTTGAGCCAGTCAGCGCACTTCTCCCTGCAGCTGCCCTACACTGTGCTGGGCTTGGGACGTAGCGCCAATTTCCTGGACCACTTGGTGGTTGGCATTCCGCACCGGCCCGGAGAAGCGGTGAGTGGAATTTCGCAGCCTACAGTCCCTTACCACCCTGATAGTGTGGGCCGTGTAAAAAAAATAAATAAATAAATAGTCTGCCTGTAACGCTGAGACAAGCTGCATTCACCGTAACATTCACTTTAAAAGCAATTAGGGTTTCAAGTTTTTTAAGACGGGGTTGAGATCTCTAATTAGGGTTTCAAGCCAAGGTTAGAGTTAGTTTCAAACATACAAAGTTCAAGTTGAAAGATTTTGTTCTCCACCTCTTCATCCTCCTCCTCCTGCTTACACATTTGGTGACGTCCCTATGGGCCCCAAAGAAGTCTACTCGCCTTTATTAAGGCACGAGGAAACATGATGACAACAAAGCAGCTCGTCTCTCAGCCATCTGCAAGTATAATCAACTCATGCCTTAATGCCTCAGTTATTTACACAAAATACAGGAGGAGGTGGCGTTTTGGTTTAAAATGATCCTTGTCCCACATTTTGATTAAGACAGCCATGAGACTTTTTTCACACACTGATCTCAATATCTGGTTAAAGTATCAAAGAATGGGGGAAATAAGTAATTGTTATTACTTGTTATTGTGTGATAAAGGATGGTCAATAATGATATAATTCAGGCAGAGAGAACTCATGAATGCAGTTGAAAGTGGTGAAAACCACTGAATTGAAACGTAACACTGGTTGAAACCCTAATTTGAAACCCTAACTGTTAGAAAGGTTCCAAATATTGTTTGTGATTATATTTGTTTGAGAGTGATTTGAGCCACAGGATCGACCTGTCACTTTAAGTTGCAATTGATTCTGGCTAAGTCTGTTCAAAACTAAGGTGCATTCACAGCAGCTGGACTTGTTGCGCTGCTATCAGAGTTGAACAGTGTGCAGTGTTCGTGTGCGTCCCTGAATAATAAAACACACACACCCACGCACAGAGACCGAAACACCCAAACGCCTGTAATGTGCCTGCAACAATACCAACTTCACGTTCTTATCCATTGTGTTCTGACCGACACTGAACGGAGCATACTTAAATTGAGCCAATCACCTATACAGTCCAAACGTAGTCTCTCCAACATTTGTGGTCCTTCGAGCCGGATGCGCCATTTACCCCTGGACAATATGGAGTTCGTAGACAGTGGAGCCCGCCCGAGGCGTCAGACACACCTACCAACCCATTTGGACGACTATCAAGTCAGCTACATCGGGCACAGGCAACCAAACAGGCATGGGCACAAGGAAGCATGGCTATCTCATGAGGCGGGAGCGGGCAAGATGACCCCCCACTACTCCACCCCCTCTCCTTACGCCGATCACCACAGGCAGGTTGCTGTCCTCCATGAGGCGGACCTGTACTACCCAGAGCGGCAGATCGTCAAAGTCATAAATCGTCAAAGTCATAAACCTTCAGCAATCTCTGCCTTACTCCATCAGCCATAGTGACCCTCATCCTCTCCACGTTGAGGACGAAGAGGATTGGCCGGACCGGGGGGTCGTCTAGTAGACATGTCTGACTCAGGCAGCTCCTAGCTGCTGGCGGATTTGACCTACGGTAGTGGGCGTGCAATGTGCCAGGAGTCATCGAAGACCTGCCAGATCAGACCGTTTCGAGCTCTGGCTCGCCCAAGACCGAGTTGACTCCCCTAAATCCACACTCACACTCGGACATTGTCAAATTGACTCCATAGGCTATAAACACCGACTAATCGAGTATGGCGTCCCAACAATACGGAACATCTACCGGGTCCTCGCCAGTCAGTACGACCCCTTGGGGTTCCTCATGCCATACACCACTCGAGCCAAAATGCTTGTCAGACGTCTTTGGGATAAACACAGAGACTGGGATGACCCTCTTCTGCCCCAAGACCTCCTGCAAAGGTGGAACGACTGGGAGGAAGAGCTAAGGTTGCTGCCTCAAGTCACCCTGCCACGAGCGTATCTACCAGCTGACACAGATGAGTCACGCGCTACCCATGAGGTCGATGTGTTCTCTGATCAGTGGCATACCTAACAACAGTCGACAAGCGAGGTCAAGTCCATCTATCCTTCCTCCTTGCCCATTCAGGAGTTGCACCTAAGCGTATCCTTTCCATACCACGATTGGAGTTGTGTGGAGCCGTCACTGGAGCCCAACTGGCTAAGGTCATTGAGAAAGAACTTGCGCTAAACATTGTTCAGACCATCCTCTGGACGGACTCCACAACGGTGCTGACGTGGCTGCAGTCAGAGTCCTGCCGCTTCAAGATCTTTGTTGGCCCCGGAGTGGCAGAAATACAGGAACTCACAAGCTCCCATGCCTGGCGGTACGTAGATTCAGTAAGGAATCCCGCTGATGACATCATAAGGGGCAAGAGACTGCAGGACCTTGTGAAGCCCAACAGGTGGAGCCAAGAGCCCCCGTTCCTCCTTCAACCCCGTGAAGAGTGGCCGGTCAGGCCCAATGTCGAACCGTACGATGGTGCCTCTGAGCTGCGCAAGTCTACATTCTGTGGTGTCACGGCAGCCACTGGCAGCGTGACCGAAGTGGAACAGTGTGATACCTGAAAGGAGATGCTACAGTGCAGGAGCTGCGGAGGGCGGCAGGTCAGAGCTGTAGCCCGACTGCTGAAGAGTACCGCCAGGCGAAGATCCTCATCCTCAAGCAAGCCCAGCGTGAGAGCTTCCCAGAAGAGCTGAGGCTCCTGAAGGATGGCAAGCCCTTCCCATCCAGCAGCAGGTTGCTCACCTTGTCCCCTGAGCTGGATGAAGGAAAGGAGCTCATTCATGTTGGAGGTACGGCTTCATCACGCTGAAGACTACGAGCAGACAGCGGTGCATCCAATTGTCCTGGATCCTGGTCACCCTTCTACAAGCCTGCTCATTCAAGACTTCGACAGTCACCTGCATCATCCTGGGCCAGAAAGAGTGTTCGCAGAGATACGACGCTCATACTGGATCCTGCAAGGTCAGGAAGCCGTACGTCGCTATCAGCGCACATGCAAAGACTGTAGACGCATGAAGGCAAGACCTGCTGTTCCCACGACGGAAGACGAGCCACCTGCTCGTCTGCGTCTCTTCAAGCCAGCCCTCTTCTCGACAGGAATGGACTGCTTCGGGCCATTCCAAGTCAAGGTGGGAAGGTGCACAGAGAAGAGGTGGGGGATCATTTTTAAGTGTCTCCTGAACACCCTTGACAGGGGGGGGATTCACTCCTTCACTGGTGTCATCAATCTTGCGGTGTGCCACTTTTTCCGCATTTGAAACTGAACTGGCACTTTTTTGTCTTCCTAACATCCGCGCAGGATAGTGTAAATTCATTGAGTCATCCCTTCCTCTGATAAATGCACGATCCAGATGAATCATTAGAAAATGACAATTTTAATTATGATGATTCAGCTTAGCCGCGTTTACGCCTAACACTTTAGCACAGTACAGTTCGATAAATCAAATTGGGATAAACGATAGCTGTGTAAAAGCTATGTAACAACACAAACAAAAACAATTCACTCCGATGTAATTGATGATGAATCCCATTATCTATTTAAGTATTATATTGTGATGTTTTCCTCTAATATCAACATTACCATGATACGGCACAGCAATCCATATCATCATGATGTTTTCCAACACTATGTCAGTGCTTTCCAGTGCTGTCAACAGTTTCACAATTTGGGAGGATAATCGAATTTTTCATATTTTCCAACTCTCAAAGGTGTCACAATATGGCGACCTTATTGATTTTTTTTCATGATGTTTTCCAATGCTCTCTATGGTATCAGCAGAGAGAGAGAGATTGTATCAGGATATGGTGTGATAATCGGTGACATCACAATAGTTTCCAATGCTTTCAACATTATCTAATGTACTGTGATAATCTACAATATTGCAGTCCTTTTCATCCATCGATCCATCCATTTTCTGAGCCGCTTCTCCTCATTAGGGTCACGGGACTGCTGGAGCCTATCCCAGCTATCATCGGGCAAGAGGCGGGGTACACCCTGAACTGGTTGCCAGCCAATCGCAGGGCACAGAAAAACAAACAACCATTCCCACTCACATTCACACCTACGGGCAATTTAGAGTCTCCAATTAATGCATGTTTTGAACCTCGGACCTCAGAACTGTGAGGCGGACCCACCGTGCCGCCCCTTTCTATTATGTTTAATATTATATTCAATAGATTTAAAATGTAATACATATTTTATATATATGGTGTTGGAATGTAATTTCATTAAATTTATTAAGATTATGGTAAATTATCTATTTAATTACCTCCAGCAACATCCATCCATCCATCGATCCATCCATTTTCTGAGCCGCTTGTCCTCACTAGGGTCGCGGGCATGCTGGAGCCTATCCCAGCTAAAACCCACGCAGGCACGGGGAGAACATGCAAACTCCACACAGGCGGGGCCGGGGATTGAACCCGGGTCCTCAGAACTGTGAGCTAGACGCTCTATCTAACTAGTCGGCCGCCGTTCCGCCCAGTCCTTTTCAATGTTATCTATTGAAATCAAAGTCACCTACATTCTGTTTATTAATGGGCATGGGTCCTTGAGATTTGTTTTTGCTTTTTTGTTATGGTAGACATGTCCACCTAATTTCGTATCAGTCAGTAAAAATTGGTGTCGGGCTAATTGTTTTTCAACTTGTTGTTTTTCAAAGTTGAAAGTTATCCAATAAAGTGAAGTGGATGCGTCAATGCTGAGTGATGCTATGGTTGCTGATGCACTGTGTGTGCGCGTGCATGTGCGTACGCTTGTGTGTATGCGTTGTCAACTGTTTTAACTGGATGTTTTTGCCCCAAGGCAGGAAACTGCCATTAAATACATGGGAGAAAATAGACAGAAAAACAGTTTTGAACATTTAGCTGCAGGTTAATCATCTTATTTTATTTCTATTTATTTTTCAGATTCTTGAGTGTTGACCCACTCAGAACTTTAAACTTTAATTAATGTTACTGGCAACATTTTAACATTCCTAACCTGAAGTTGACTGCTAGTTCATGATCACAGTCTTCTCCAACACGATCAGGATATAGACCGATAATTGATACCATCCCGATACTTTCCAGTGGTATCATAATGTGGTGTTATAATCAATATCCTCACATTATTTTCCAGTGGCATCACAATACGGTGCGTTAATTGATATATCACGATATTTTCTCTGTGTGTCCCAGCAGGAGTCCAGGAAGCAGGAATGGACGGCCATCATCCCCAACTCTCAGCTCATTGTCATCCCCTACCCACACAATCAGCCCAGCAGGTATATACACACTCACACATACCCCCCTGCCCCTCCATGGGATGCTCAGGGTCCTTGTTGCCATGGACACTGTCGGCGCCGCCGCTTCGCGACAACACTCTTTAAGTTAGCAGCGCAGATTTTCTGGTGTTGTGTAAACACACTTACACAGCACACACGCAAACACAGCATGTGATCCCATGGTGTGTGTCTGTGTGGTGTGTAGTGTCCCAATTGGCAGTACATATGGCAACACACAAGCGCACACATGGATGCCGTGAGCTGTATACCTAAATGATCTTCCAGCACCAGATGGTTACTTGAGATCACAATATTTTCTGATGCTTTTGAGAATATCACAGTAGAGCGTGATAAACAAGATCATCCCAATCTTTTCCAACATTAGGTTAAATTTATTCAGTTGACCATTTGCATTTTCACTGTACAGGGCCGTGTGTGCTTAGACTTGCGTGGCTTAATCTTTCAGATTATATATACTGGCAGGATCAACCAGGTAGCCTTCGGGGCCTGCCGGCGGAGCAAGCCAGGCTGGGCCGCCAGTCCGTGACGCTTTGTGACGGGTCCCCACCAATGTGTTTAAGTTGGCATATGTGCTCACTGTAATCTGTCATGTACTGTATAATGCTTTTTTTTTTTTCCAAAATAATAATTAAAAGTTGATAGAGTGCATTATACATTGGTATAAGGAAAGTGAAACAATTCTTTCACATTGTGTAATTGTATACCAGTACCTAGGGGTTGTAAAAAAGGTGTACTTTCATTCCAATATGATATATAGTCTTATTTTACAAATGTATATATATTATGGTAACATTTTCACCTGCTCACCTGAGAATCATGATGTCCTTGCAGGCGTGCGGGCATACTGATATAAAATCCAAAATATTGGGGATTTCGTTCTGATATATTATATATATATATATATATATATATATATCATATACACATACATTTTGTGACATTAAGGAACATGAAGCTTTTTTTACATTAAAGGTGAACTGTCCCGACACGGGTGGTTAAAAATAAAATAAAAAATTAGTGCATCCACATAAAACATAATTATTTCTTTGAAAACCCTAATAAAATATGGATAATACTGGGATCTTTTGAGCATAGGGATAAGAGCAAATTGATGGTGCACATTCTAAATGCGTAGAAGGGTTTTCCCTGATTTTTGGGATCAATTTAGAGCGTGCACATTATGTTCTAGAGCATATTATAAATGAAAATTTACAGTATTCATTGATTGTAGGTCACAGTAACTATTCAGTTTTGAAGGTGAGCCTCCTCACATGATTTTACATCATGTGGGATACTATTGTTTTCATATATACACTGCTATTCCCAGTAGTTGTATTTGATTGACAGTTAACAGTTGAGCAGGCCATAGTTTCAGTACATTCAACGGACACACCCTCAGCATTTGACAGCAGCGACACGGCTTGAGTTTTGCAAGATTTTGAAGCCGCATAATAGATTTTTTTGTTTTCTTTTAATCATTCAAATTTGGCAGGGTGGTGAATTTACTAGGCTTATTTATTATACATTATATATTATAATATTTTAAGTACCTCCACTCTGCTGGCATGACTCGGACCCAGAGAGTACAAGTACAGATGTACAATATTGGTACGGATATTGGTATCGGATCAGTACATCGCTGTCATGAACGGAACAAAGGACAAGACCCAAAATGCACGACTCCAATTCAAATGGACAGTTTCAATAAGAGAGGTTTAATAAACGGGCTGAGGTCGGTACACAGGCAGGCAATCCGAAAAGGCAACAGTATCCAAAAAACGTGAGGCAAAAAGGCAAGGTCAATAATCAGAACAGGGTCTAGGCTTACTATGAGGCGGTGACGTGGAAACAAGGAATGCTGGAACGTGACAACAAGGTACAACGAACTGGCGACCAGAAAGAATGAGACACGCGATTAAATGCAAGGGGTAATTAGGGTAAACGAGGCACAGGTGGGGAAGATGCTCTCAGGAGCAGGTGTGTACGAGACAGGGGGAAGACAACAACCAGAACACACACCCATGACAATCCCTCTCATCAATGGAAGTACTGTATCAGTATTTTTCTTTCGAACAAAGAGGCAATAAAGGGTGAATTTGTTCTATATTGCTTTTTAACCAAATTTTTATTTCTTGTCATTATGGGGTGTCGTGTGAGAATTTTAAGGGGGAAAATGAGTTCAATCCATTTTGGAGTAAGGCCGTCATCTAACAAAATGTGTAAAAGGTAAAGGGGAGGGTGACAAACCTATTTTGGTACCCTACACTCATTTTGACACTAACAACTTTAAAACAAATCTAATGAATCATAATGATGTCTTTTCTTTTCTTTCTTTTTTTGTGTGCAGTTGGAGCGCCAAACTGTACCTGACACCCAGTAACAGTGTGCTGCTGACCGCCATCGCCCTCATTGGCGTGTGCGTCTTCATACTTGTCATCATCGGCATCCTCCACTGGCAGGAGAAGGTCGGCACACTTGCAGACACACACACACACTGAGCTAATATCCCACAGTCAGACCCTGGAGGACGTTGTGCTGTAATTGGCATCTTCCGTCCTTTCAGCATGGCGGATCTACTCTTTGATTACTCTCATAAATACACCCCCGGGGAAGCCTCCGCCACCACTTATTTTCCCGCCTTTCCCGCTTACTCCGCGACGGTCGCGCTACTGCATCACGCATACACGAGAACATGCAACTTTTAGGTTGTTCTTGTGCGTTTCCACTATCTTTGCGGCACACTGCGCGAATGCCGACTGCTGAGATCGGTCGTCACTGGCATCCTTGCCCAGCCATCGGCCACATGTGTGCGCATGTGAGCATGTTTAAAAATGTGGCCCTGCGATTTTTGTTTTTTATGGCAAGTCATCAAACTTCACCCACATCCAGAGGCAAAAACTTTGCATTTTAACGTTGTCATTTGGTTGCAATCTAACAAAATCACCAGGACACTTTTTTTTCTTGAAGGACCCGAGGAAACAGGCCACTTTGAACAAAAATGGCAGGCAGGACGTCCTGTCTCTTTTTGAACATGGGTTCTTGTGACCTTTTTTTTAATGTATTCATGATAGACATCGCTACTACATTCAGTGTTGCTAAGTGAAACTGTCTGGGAGTTGAATTTTCAAGCTTTGACATTGTGAAGTTTGTTTTCATATTTTATAGCGAGTTAGCAAACTTTGCCGCCATGCTCCACCCACCCACAATGACGAAAACTCAAATCCCTCACAATTTACTGCCACCCTTGTGTCGAGTAGTTACAATTTGGCGGCAATCGAACAAAATCTCGAGGAGAGGTTTGTCTTTAATGGACCCCTGAAAATGTGCAAAATGGACCCTAAAGTGGTTGTTTCAAACCGAAATGGCACACTTCCTATGTCTATTTGGACATGGGTCCTTGAGACTTTTTTGTGCATGTACTTATGATCAAAACTGCTACTGAATTGATAAATGAAATTGGCTTCAGGGGCTGGACTTTTTCAAGCGCTTTGACGAGCAAAGACTTCGTGGAGTTACAGGTTTTGTGTTTAAAGGCGAGTAATAAAATTCCGCCACCATGCTCCACCCACACATAACTTCAAAAACTGAGATTCTTTGCATTCTCCACCTCACCATCGACAACTCCACTCTGTCACCCTCCCCTCACTGCCACAAGCTTGCTATCATCTTCCCCAGCAACCTGTCCTTCAACCAACACCTCAGTCACATTTCCAGAACAGCGTTCTTTCATCTGAAAAACATATCTTGCCTCCGCCCCTCACTGTCTTTCACTGCTGCCAAAACCCTGATTCATGCCTTCATCACTTCCCGTCTTGACTACTGCAACAGGATCCTTTATGGCACAACCTGCAATCTCCTCAATAAACTCCAGCTCATCCAGAACTTCGCCGCCTGCCACCTCACTCGCACCTGTTCCCGCGACCACATCACCCCTGTCCTCCAAAACCTCCACTGGGTACCCATTCCCCAAAGTATTCAATTCAAACTCCTCCTCCTTACCCATAAAGCCCTCCACAACCAGACCTCTCCTACCTGACAGACTCAACCACTGCACTCCTGCATGCAGCCTCTGCTCTTCCACCGCAAGCCTTCTCTTAATACCACCAACAAAACACAAAACCTGCTTCGCGGTCGCCGCCCCTCCCATCATTTAAATCACTCATCGAAACGCACATGTTCCGCTCTGCTTTCATCACCAAGCCATTTGTGTTTTTAATTATTAACGACTTATGTTGCCTGTTTGCGAGCTGTATTAAAGGTATGTGAACATTACCTCAAGCTTTCATTGAAGAATGGACAGTCCAAAATGTCCTCCGAAGCACCCAGGGACGACACCACATCTCTGGGCTGCTCCATGTACTGTAACATCATTGCTAATCTTATTAGCATGTCTGGCTTTTCTTATCACCGTATGCTAGCTCTTAGGTTATCAGACATTCGTTTTTTTTATTATTTGTTTTACGTGACAGTTTTACACTAAACTATAGCTGGGAGTGACAATTAGGGAGATTATAATAATTATTTGGCCAATGTTTTGCAAGGTTACACTATTCACAGTGGGATTGTGATTGGTAGAATGATACGTGCAGTGCATGTTGGATACCCGAAGTTCTTTTGTTCCCTTCATCACCAAGACCTTTGCAGTGTGACTATTCCTCATGCGCGCATCGCGATGACGATGATCAAACAATACACCGCGCAGCCTTAGTATACATGTTCGCAGCAATCACAGAAAATCTCTTGGATGTGTTCATCTTCAATTGACCACTGAAAATGGCCAAAATGAACCCTAAATTGGCTGCTTTGAACCAAAATGGCAGATTTCCCTTGCCTTTTCAGGAATGACTTCTTAAGACTTTGTGAGTCAACTCATGATAGATAATGCTACTACATGTCATGCTGCTATAGTGAAAAAGGCTTTTGGGCTAAATTTTCAAGACATTTAGTCAAGCGTTGACCTTGCTGAGTTGACTTAGGGTTTGTTTTGTGGCAAGTCATCAAACTTCAGCGCCACGGTCCAATCACACACAGTGGCAAATATTCAAATGTTCTGCAGTTTAGCTTCACCCATGAAAATTTGGTGTTAATGAGACAAAATCTCTAGGACAAGTTTGTCTTTGAAGGACCCCTGGAAATGGCCAGAATGACTCTAAAATGGTCACTTCAAACCGAAATGGCAGACTTACTGTCTGTTCAAGTATGGCTTTTTTGTTGGTCTATTGATGATTGACAGTGCTGCTAAATTACATGATGCTGTGTCTGGCTTCTGTCGCTGTCTTTTCAAAAACTGTTGCTTTTGGTAGTGCCTTACTTAAGGTCAGGACCAGAAGGCTGACTGGCATTTAGCATTTGGCTGTGTTTACTTGCTGGCATTTGCTCTCCTAACAACAAAGTAAGGTGGATGACAGGCGTTAAGCCCATTGCTAACTTAGCACTGCAAACATCCATATGGCGCAAAGCAGAAGAATATTTAAGGAGGCCAATCAATCACTGCAAAGGAAGCGTCTTCCCACCTGAGGCGCAGCATCCGACTTAATTAATCCACATCAGAAACAACGGCATCATTAAAAACATCGGATGGACACAAATCAATGCGCCGCTGCTTAATGATTCGGGTGCCCTGGCTGACGGATGCCGTCCCCGAGATGCCCGATTAGTGCGTCCACGTCGATGTGCCTGGCCAAAGCAAAAAAAAAACTCCCAGCCTTTCCTCTTTACTGCTGCCAAAATGAAAAAACAAAGAGGCAGGATCAGCAGTCAATACTTGGCAAGATGAATGAACTACTGATATGTAGAGAGAAAAAAAACCAAAAGATGTGACAGGGTGACAAATTATGCATCATCTTTCGGTTGAAACCAACCCTTTGTATGATGGCAAAATAAAGAATCCTGTTAATCTGGTCCAGTGGTCCAATCTGGGAAATTGTTTAGCAGTGGTTGAAAAGGTAGATAAAAACACAAGGAAAATACGCAGCGTGCGTGCGTGAATTTTCAATAGGACGTCAGCTGTCACTTTAAAGAAACTCGACAGCGAAGTGAGAAATTGCTGCTGTCGGCGAAAACCTTTTTGGCCAGGATTATTATTTTTAGCTTGTCAAGTGAAATGGGGGGGGGGGGGGGGGGTTTGCAAGTTAGAGTATGCGACGGGTTGAAGGAAGTCTTTGATTGTGACCTCACATTGTCTTGTTGTCGTTCTGATCATTTTTTTCTTGTTTTTGTGTACTTCAGAAAGCAGACGAGCGGGAGAAGAGGCAGGAAGCTCACCGCTTCCATTTTGATGCCATGTGACCAGTCAGCGTTGCATCGTGGCTGGACGCCCCCAACCCCATTACCTGGCCCTCTTTAACCTTCCCCCATTACCTGCACACTTTATCTACTACCTTTAACTGACCCTGTTACCTGCCCCCTCTATCCGTTACTATTTACCTGCCTCCCTTTACCCGTCACCCACCCCGTTTACTGGACCACCTTACATGTTACCTATCGCCCTTAACCCTTTACCTGTCCCCTTTTAGCTACCCGTCTTTACCTCCCCCTCCTTTATGTGTTACCTTCACAATCACACTCTCACTCCTAAGCGCCGTTTGTTTATGTAAGAAAAAAAACATATTGTGGCTCATTTTCTTATCTGGAAATTATTCATGGTCTAAAATTGCTCACATTTTATTGCTGACTGCTGTGTTATTATCCTGTTTTGGCAAAATAGCTGCCGTGGTAGCGTGCAGTGTCATTGTCCAACTCCAATCCATTTGTGGTCGAATGTCAAGTTTTTTTTCCTGCCTTCCATGTTGCCGAAACTTTGTCTTAAGTCGTTTTAATTCATCGTCTAATGAACTCATTCTTGTCTTTTTGAAGCTACTGTGGGTCCACTGCGACTGTTGGTTAACATGTTTTGGGATTTGCACTTTTTTTAAAACAGTCATGCGTGTAATTTATTATTTTACGCCGCAGCAACTCGATGTGAGTAATAAAAGTTATTGACTGTGTGTTGTGTTTGTGTGCTCTATGCTTCAGCCTGAAAAAGACACCCCAGGCTTCAGTCTAGTTGCACCCCCCAAGGTCTTTTCTTGAATTGATCTGGGTGCAGCAGCGAAATGAAACAGCTTTTTATTTTGCCGAGAAGACCCCCACCCCCCTTTCTCTCCCTGCAGCCTGCAGCATAAAACATGCAGAGAGAGAGAGAGAGAGAGAGAGACATGAGTGTGAGATTGTAAGTATTTTTATTCTCACATCAACGCCATGCAGTCTTACAGTGATGTGCTAGTCGCTGTGTATGTAGAGGGGATGGTGCACTTTACGTACGCATGGCAGAACACAACTGGAAGTCCTCCCACTTTCAAGATAATAGCATGGATATCACACCTCACTTAATCAGTCTTCATCAATGAAATTATTGCAGCTAACCTCAATCTTGTGTTCAGTAGTTAATGGGAACATCCATCCATTTTCCTTACCGCTTAGCCTCACTAGGGTTGTGCGCTGCTGCAGCCTATCCCAGCTATCTTCGGGCGATAGGCGGGGTACACCCTGAACCGGTCGCCAGCCAATCGCAGGGCACATATAAACAAACAACCATTCGCACTAACATTGACACCGACGGGGAATTTATAGTCTTCATTCTACCTACTACCTTCTTCATTCTTTTCTTTTCATTCTTTTTGGGATGTGGGAGGAAACCGGAATGCCCGGAGAAAACCCACCCAGGCACGGGGAGAACATGCAAACTCCACACAGGCGGGGCCAGGATTTGAACCACGGTCCCCAAAACTGTGAGGCAGATTTGCTAACCAGTCGTTCACCGTGCCGGCTTAATGGGAACATATTATGTAAATTTACTTTTTAATAGCTTGTACAACCCCAATTCCAATGAAGTTGGGACGTTGTGTTAAACAAATAAAAACAGAATACAATGATTTACAAATCATGTTCAACGTATATTTAATTGAATACACTACAAAGACAAGATATTTAATGTTCAAACTGATCAACTTTATTGTTTTTAGAAAATAATCATTAACTGGCTACAACACGTTCCAAAAAAGCTGGGACAGGTTCATGTTTCCCACTGTGTTACATCACCTTTTCTTTTAACAACATTCAATAAACGTTTGGGAACTGAGGACACTAATTGTTGAAGCTTTGTAGGTGGAATTCTTTCCCATTTCTTGCTTGATGTACAGCTTCTGCTGTTCAACAGTCCGGGGTCTCCGTTGTCGTATTTTACGCTTCATAATGCACCACGCATTTTCAATGGGAGAATGCCCGCACTCTTTTACTATGAAGCCCCGCTGTTGTAACACATGCAGAATGTGGTTTGGCATTGTCTTGCTGAACTAAGCAGGGGCGTCCATGAAAAAGACGTTGCTTGGATGGCAGCATATGTTTATCCAAAACCTGTATGTACTAACCAGTCGGCCACCGTGCCGCCCTCTTTGTAGTGTATTCAATTAAATATAGGTTGAACATGATTTGAAAATCATTGTATTCTGTTTTTATTTATGTTTAACACAACATCCCAACTTCATTGGAATTGGTGTTGTATGTAAAAATTAAGGGTCTGAAGTGCTTTCCCACCTATCAAATGTAAAATTGAATGACCAAGTCAATCTTTAAGTGTTGGAAAATTTCAAAAAAACTGTGCCTGTAAACTGTCCAGAATCTTTTCAAAATGTAATATAACAGTGGCGCTAATTTACATAATAACCACCTGCACCCCAAGTTTCTCTCCCCATCTATGACCTGATCAGCCAGATAAGAAAGATTCAGATCCTCTTCCAAGTCTAAAACACTATCATGAATAAAACATGGGTGTGACGCCCCTGCTATCTTGTAAAAAACAAAAGGTAAGCAGAGCTGCATTGAGTCTTTGATGGAGAAAAAATGACAATTTTGTTACTATTCTAATAAGTTATGTGTATGTCAAATAGTTTATTGTTATGATACTTTTTATGTATTAATGAAATGGTAGTTTTTAATTAAAACAATTGATAAAATGTTCATTTAAAAAATATATATGTATGTACAAATTATTTTAACATTAATTTTCATTATCTGTTATAAAAAATGTAGTCGTGAAATGATATTTAATAAAATAATGAACAAAATCATAATGACGGCTGATTTCACTTAACTGTTTTATTATCTAAAAAAATAAAAAAAAGATTCTGTGATTGGCTGGCAACCAGTTCAGGGTGTACCCCGCCTCCTGCCCGATGACAGCTGGGATAGGCGCCAGCACGCCCGCGACTCTTGTGAGGAGAAGCGAGTCAGAAAATGGATGGATGGATGAATAAAAAATTTTTTTACCAATTTTAGACATTTTAAATAGATGCAAAGAAATGACAGGACTATTGATCATGTAAATGCTCAATGGACCAGTTAAAGAACAAAGTGGGCTTTATTTAATGTTTTTTAAAATGTATCCTATTTAATGAATAACAAGAGGAGGATGACCCTTCCGTGAAATACGGTGCCATATTTTGCCATTTTAATTCATTCACTGCCATTGACGGCTGTTGAATTCAAATATCCATATTAACATGGAGGACTGGCAGTGTTAACATTCATTGTTGCCTCAGAGCAAAGAGAGTCCGTGACTGTGATGAGTGATACTATAATGCTCTGTTTGTATGTGTTGCTGCTGCGTGTCTGTTAAAGTCGCAATTGGAAGTTTTATAAGTACCATAACGTCTATGTAGGTTTCCCTTGGCCCATCTATGGCATTTAGCATTATATGTTAACATTTACAGAGCGTATTTTTGCTTAACAAAATTACATGGTTTGGTTGAACATATTGCATTTTAATACAATATTTGCATTTTTATACAATATTCAGTTCTCTTGTTTGTTTAATGTGACAGTTTTATAGTGAACTTAAACTTGGAGTGACAAACAAACAGCTTGAAGAAGCACACTGTACATCTTAATGGGAGAAGTGTGAGCGAGAGTCTTCTTTTTGCTTCCTCAAAGTGATGTTATAGAAGGCCATTTCTTGACAGAGAGAAAGTGAGACCATAAAGTGTTTTAATACGTTTAAATGTGTTTATAAGGTCTCTCTATAATATTTACCTCGTGTGGGTCTTAACGTATCCCGTGATAAACCGGGGTTCACTGTAAAGCACAGATTGTTAATGACATATAAACACACATACTGTACAGTACAATTTCATATTAAAAAGTGTAAGTGTCTTGACTTATACTGTACGTTGAAAATGTGACTTTCTTCTGTATTTTGAAATACCACTTCTTTTAACTGTGGCTCTTCCTGTGTAAGATTTCCTGGTTCATTGTGATCGCTTTTGGTGTTTCGTTTGAAAGGCGGCAACCGGAAGAGGGTCGCCATCCATGCGGTCCGCCTGACGACGCCGGTGACGACTAACGGCTTGATGTCAGCAACGCCCGCCGGCGGCTTTAAATGCGGGCGCAGCTCCTCCTCAGTGCGCCCACGGACTTGGGAGCGGAGCGGACACCTCCTCCTCCTCCTCATCCTCCCCTTCCCCTTCCTTTCGTGTCCGTCTATGTTTTTAGAATCTCTCGCTGTCTCTTTGGAAACCTGCTTGGAGCGTCTCACTTGGGTTTGAGTCGCAGTCGGAAGCCGATGACCGGGCTGAGATGCTGAGGAGCTCCTCCGGACTTTCCACGGCGCACCCGAGCTGAGGAGGAGCCGCCGGTGCGTGATGGATGGATGCCCCCATGTCGAGCTTTACTAGGCGCTCCTATGAAGATTGACGAGGCGGGAGGATTCTAGTTTGAAAAGACGAACGTCTTTGCAGAGGAAATCATGCACAGAGGTGAGACTCTCTTTGTAATGATTATTATTTGATTATCAAATAATTACCACTAAAACTTTATCGGAAATAATTAGCTCCATATTCTAAAGAAGCAACAGTCTTCTCCAGAGCAGACTCCAATGGGAAATCTCCTGGAATGAGCCACGAACTCATGTTGCGTGCGTGTTCGGAGGCGTGTGTGCGTGCGGTGGACGAGCATCCTCTCGCTTTGTGTTCCAGCGTCGTCAATATAAATGCACCCCACGGAGCTGTTAGGGAGGGGGTGGGGGGGGGGGGGGGTTAAGCGAGATTTCCTGCGTCAAATCACCAATCTTTGTACACGGTACTAATGCATACATTCAAACGCTTCAAAATGAGAGCCAGGTCAGAGAGCGTACGTACATGCATGCATGCGCTCTGGTCTCATTAAAATGCTGCCCGCTTCACTCAAGCGCCACAACCGGCGGAGCGAGCGCACTTCCATTGTAGGACGCAGCGCGGCCGGACAAAGGAGTCGTGTCAGCGGCGAGCTTCCCTGGGCTTCAACCGCTCTCGGAGACCCGCGTCTCCAACGACTTCAAGCAAATATATTTCCACTATCCGACGGTGTCGCGTCAGCGGCGTGTGCTTCACCGGCTTTCATCGGTCTCACACACACACACACACACACACACACACACACACACACCTGGGTGTCCCCAAAAATATGGACGGATGGATTTACGGACAGATGGCTGGATGGATAGATAGAACGACGGATAGACAGAGTGATAGATTGATGGAGAAGAAGAAGAAGAGTGTGGTTCATTTGAAGGTTCATTGGTCCAAATACCTGCGATTGGCTGGCAACCACTTCAGGGTGTAAGCGGCTCGGAAAATGGTGGATGGATGGTCCATATACCTGTGCAAGAGGGCGGAGTTAGACAAGCCGATGTGCACTGATTGGTCGCCGAGTAATTCGCATGGGAAATGGAACCTGAACCCCTTTCACACTCTCTGTCAAAGCCGACTCTTTCCCAGTTTTTCTGCCTGAATGGCAACAACAGGGACAACAAAATCCGAGGATTTGGACACTTTGAAGTTAAACAATCGCTCTAAACAATTAATCAATTATCAAAATAGTTGTCGAGTGATCGATAAATTTTGACACCTCTAACGCTGTCCCACAACTATTTTATACCTCACACCAGAGGTCAGCTAATTATGTGATTGCGTGTCTGTTGCGGAAAGCATAATAATTGTCTACATTGAGGAATTAAAACATGTTTCCTGGACAGAGTTAACATCACAGGAGAGAAACCCACTCTTTGGTCAAAATAAAGATAAATAGAAAACTATAATAATAATAATTAAGTTTATATAGAACCATTCAAGGGACAAAAGTACGCTTAACAGTAACTTATGGGGCTAAATAAATGTATATATGTGTGTGTATTACAAATATACTCTATATAACTAAATAAATCATACAACATTAATGAACTTATAATAAATAGTTAACATAAATGTACTATTAACCTCCTGAGACCCTGCATACTCATGTGAGGACATTCCATTTCTGTCTCTCAGACCAATGATACTTCATTTTCTTAAAGTTTGACCTATGAGCCACATTTGGGGGCACTGCCCCCACCATCTTGTGGTCATATCACAACATTACACCCATTTCAGTGGAAAATAAAATGGCGGCAATATCTGCAAAAGACAATTGAGAAAGGTAAAACCCTAATCAAAAATGTCAGAATGAAATGAGTGTATTTCTCTACAATAGCATCTCTCGCTTGATATGACATTCAAATTTGACACATTTTAGTGACATCTGCAAAGTAAAACAATCAATCTTATGTACTTGTTGGAGGACATTGGGACTATGTAACGGTATTGTTTGTGCCATGTGGTTAGCTAAATTTGTGATGATTTAGTTGAATTTATACCTGTAATTAGTTCCTTCAAGTGGTACATCTGCTTATACATAATATACAGAAAGGTTTGCGAGTGTGAAGAGACAAATTTCAGGGTGTAAATGATTATTTGCAAAATGAGCGAAGTGATTGGCTGCCACTGGGTTATGTGGAGCAGCACATTGACTGCCATTAGTAACACAATGTCACGTGATCGGTTCGTCTATCTGAAAGTGGTCATCGATCTTCACGATTAGGAACATCTACAAATTGTGGAAAGTGACTCCTTTCAGCAATCGTACATTCAAAGGGTCTCAGTAGACCAACAGATGATCCCATTTACATGGGCACATACATTCTGGCAGTAAGTGCCACTCAAGCCGAATGCAGTGGGAATGATGAATTTTGTGCTGGCATCAGTAGATGGAATAGTGCTAGACTTCGAAGTCTACCAAGGTTCAAAGACACTAGCTTTGTAGGGGCAGGGTTCAGAAGGATTGGGTTTAGGAACACTAGTCATCAAACGTCTGTCTGAAACTCTGACTGCTGGCACTAAAGTGTATTGTGACCACTTCTTCATCAGCACACGAGCTATAGATCACATGCTGAAAAACGAGGTGTACCTTACTGGTACAGTGATGAAGAACCGGGTCTCTCAAGCAATGAAAAAGCTACCAGATGACAAAACCCAGAAACAGAAAGGCAGAGGTTCCTCAGCCACAGTAACCAGGGCAGATGGAAAAGCGTGCATTGTCAAGTGGCATAACAATCAGCCAGTTTTGTGGTTCTCCACTGTTCATGCTGCACACCCAGAAGACACCTGCCAGCGGTGGTCCAAGAAAGAAAAAAAGATGTGTTGTGCGCGAGTATAACTCAAAGATGGGAAGAGTTGACTTGTCAGATAGGATGATAAGCTACTACCGAATGAGTGTGGGAACAAAAAAAGTGGACCATTCGCATGCTAATGCACTTCACAGACCTTGCTCTTGTCAACAGCTGACTACTGTATCACAGAGATAGGAAATTGGTAGCCCATGGAAGGTCATCATGGGCCCTGTATAATCGCGATAGAAATCTGCTGACTAAAGAAATTAACATTGCAAAGAGGAACCATGCAGCAAAGTTGGAAAAACGGTTTAGCGCTAACGACTCTAAATCAGTCTGGCATGCATTCCAATCGCTGACTAATTACAAGCAACGATCCCCCCAAGCTGAGAACAATAACACAGTAGCCAACGACTTGAATACCTTCTACTGCAGATTTGAAAAGGACACTTTCACACCCCACACCCACCCAGCCACACCACCGACCACAATCACACCTCTGACTTCTGCGTTGACCATCCACGAACAGGATGTGAGACGCATCTTCAAACAACAAAAGATTAACAAAGTGGCAGGCCCAGACCATGTCTCCCCATCCTGCCTCAAAGTCTGTGCGGACCAGGTCGCTCCAGTCTTCACTCAGATCTTCAATAGATCTCTGGAACTGTGCGAAGTACCATCCTGTTTCAAACACTCCACCATCATTCCAGTCCCCAAGAAACCTACAATCTCGGGTCTAAATGACTACAGGCCTGTCGTCTTTACATCTGTGGTCATGAAGTCCTTCGAAAATCTCGTGCTGGACCACCTCAAGAGCGTCACAGGTCCCCTGCTGGACCCCCTGCAGTTTGCCTACCGAGCGAACGGATGATGCAGTCAACATGGGACTGCACTTCATCCTAGAACACCTCAACAGTGCACGGACCTACGCGAGGATCCTGTTCGTGGACTTCAGCTCAGCGTTCAACACCATCATCCCTGAACTCCTTTCATCCAAGCCTCTCCAGCTCAGTGTCTCACCTGCCATCTACAGCTTCCTGACGGGCAGGACACAGCAGGTGAGGCTGGGGGAGGCCACCTCATCCACACCGGGGCGCCCCAAGGTTGTGTCCTCTCCCGCTGCTCTTCTATCTCTACACAAACAACTGCACCTCAATGCACCCGGCTGTCAAACTCCTGATGTTTGCAGATGACACCACTGTCATCGGCTCATCAAGGATGATGACGAGTCTGCATATCGACAGGACGTGGAGCGGCTGGAGCTGTGGTGCGGCCGACTGAACCTAGAGCTGAACACGCTCAAGACTGTAGAGATGATCGTGGACTTCAGGAGGCATCCTTCGCCACAACTGCCCCTCACGTTGTCCAGCCGCCTCGTGTCAACCGTCGAGACCTTCAAGTTCCTGGGAATCACAGTTTCTCAGTACCTGAAGTGGACGACCAACATCAACTCCGCCCTCAAAAAGGCCCAGCAGAGGATGTACTTCCTGCGGCTTCTGAGAAAGCACGGCCTGCCACAGGAGCTGCTGAGGCAGTTCTACACAGCGATCATTGAATCAGTCCTGTGTTCTTCCATCACAGTCTCATTTGGTGCTGCTACAAAAAAGGACAAACTCCGACTGCAACGGACAATCAAAACCGCTGAAAGGATTGTCGGTACCCCCCTACCCACCCTTGAGGACTTGCACGCTGCCAGAACTAAGACAAGGGCGTGCAAAACCCTCTCGGACCCTCCACATCCCGGTCACCATCTCTTCCAGCTCCTTCCCTCAGGTCGGCGCTACCGATCAATGCAAATTAGTACTAGCAAACATTCCAAAAGCTTCTTCCCTCTTCCAATCAACTTCTTAAACACCTAACCTACAATTCCATTATAACATGCTGGCAATTTTTTGACTTGCATTTGTTGTCACATTTCTGTGGGGCCAATTATACATTACTCGTGCACTCATTGTAGTAGTCTCGCCACGCTGCACTATTGGCATATCTGTTGTTGACCAATACTAGCCACTCATGCCAGAGTAGCATCTGCTCCATTTGCACACTGATTGAGGAGTATCTGCAACATTTGCACAATCAACATTGTCCCAGATTATCACACTACTCGCTTGATGTCTCGGCGCCCTTTGCACAATGCATTGAACCGGACTATTGCACTATTGCTAGAGGACTCTGCATCTTTTTGCACAATTGTCAGGGGAAAAAAAGTACCGGCATTACCTGATAACTAGCAACCCTTTATTGCTTAGTGACTGTTTTTTCTCAATGTCTTTATGTCTCAAAAGTGTTCTCTGTCAATTGACTGTCTGTTGTCATACTAGAGCGGCTCCAATTACCGGAGGCAAATTCCTTGTGTGTGTTTTGGACATACTTGGCAAATAAAGATGATTCTGATTCTGATGAAGTTTCGGATGGTAGAGGCTCAGGTATTCCTCGACAAGGGTGACGCCATTCAAAAAGATGCTCATGTTGCAGATGCAGAGAATGACAATGGACACCTTCCACCACCAGGCAAAAGATCTCGGGTCACTCCAGTCCTCCACGAGGCTGCTCTGGGAAGTCTTGTGTGCGAAGCTAAAATTTTGTATGTACACCAATTGGACTGTTCCAAACAGCAAATATGTTTATTTTTTGTTATGAGAAGCCAACTGTCCACATATAAGGACATAATTTTCTGCAAAAACCATTTCCTGTACAAAGACCAAGTTTAGTTATTATACTTATTAGGTCTTACTTATCCCAAATAGCAAGCGGAAATACAAAATGCACACATGACAAAAGCTCGGGTCTCAGGAGGTTAACATAAATTAGTATTCTAAAATATTACAAACCCCTATATTTCCTATTCATCTTGCATGATATCATCTGTTCTTTCCAGTGTGGATTCTCCTCGTTCTCATAGAAGAGGGCCTCGCTCTAGCACAGAGAACTAAAGGTAAGCGTGACAAAAAATATGATTAGAAGCTCCATTCTAATCTATTTACTGTCATCTATATTCTTCGTAAAGACTCCCTTAGCGACAATGGCGTCCAGAGCCCGAACCATAACGATTGCGGCACGTGGGTGCGCAACATCAATGGCGGCGTGTTCACGTCGCCAAAGTACCCTGACACGTACCCGCCCAACAAGGAGTGCGTCTACATCCTGGAAGGTGAGACAGGTGCATTGTGGGTAGCCATCCAATCTACAGAACTGAGCTTGAGTGCTCGTTCCCTCCACTGAGGATATTTGGAGTTATGAAGAGAGAAGCCGTTCAATTTTTGGTGCTAAAAATATTTGTTTGTTGCTCAGATTTTACTACATTACGTGAAATTAAATGTTTTTTTGTGATTAAAAATATTCAAATAAACGAGGGACAATCTGAAAAATTATATAGTTGCAACAAAGTCATTATGTTGGGGCTAAATAAAATCTTAATGTTAATGATAACATTGCGAGGGGCTTTTACAACATTTTTTGAAATTACTTTTTCAGTGATTAAATATCCAAATAAAGGAATATGGGTGCCAAACCAAAAAACATACATTTATTATTAAGTCATGAAGAGATGAGGACATTTTAAACTGAGAGTCGTTAAAGGTAAGAGAGTTAAGTCATAATGTTCCGCAAAGAAACATATGCAAATCAAATCGTACTATGTACGAGTAAAAATGACTAATGTTGCACCAATGTATTTCAACTTAAGGGAATTAAGTGAGTACTATTGCATTTTTAAAAAAGTTTTGAAAATGGTCCGAATATTACGGAAATAAAACAATCAATTTGGGGTGAAAAAACAGTTGAAAATCATCATGTTATGCCAAAAATTTACTCATAAACATAAACTATTATATATAGAATATATATATTATATAAAATAAACTATTATGATGAGAAAGAACAACAATAATGTTATGAGAGAAAAAAGTCTTAACGTTCCACAGAGAAAATCTAAAGTTATGAGAATTAAGTTGCCTGAAGTTTGGCGAAAACAAAGCTTAAGCTGTCTAAACTGCTGTAATGCAACCATAACAAAGTTGTAATCTTACGAGGAAAATGTTGGCAATGTTACGCAAAACAAAATGTTAAGTATGAGCATAAGAACACAACATTATGTAAATGAAATAATGTTGTAAGGGAAAAAAAAAAACTTAATGTTAAAACATAGTTGTGAAAATCATCATTATTTTACCTGAATGTTGTAAAGTTCTAGAAAAATGGTAAATTCATGAGTATACAGTCGTAATGTCATGAGGAAAAGGTTGTACTGTTTCAAAAGCAAAATCCAACATGATGAAAATTTACCTAATTTTACCAGAAGAAAATTGTAATGTACTTCGGAAAAAAGGTACATTTATGAGAATAAAGTCTTAGGGCTCTATTTGTGTGATGACTTTAAATTAAGTGTGGCCACATGTTCACATGTGTGAAGCCGTAATTTTACCAGGATAAAGCCGTAGTATCACAAGAAAAATGTATGTCACTTATGTTATGCCAAAAACAATAAAAAGGAAGTCATAATGTGGACGAGAAGAAGAAATTTTTTTTGTGAAACTCATCATCATCCTACCAGAACTCATTTGTAATAATATGAGAACTCAAGCATAACATTATGCCACGCAGGTTAGTTAAGGGAACTGAGTTGTCGTGTTACAGGGGAAAACAATGTTATCTAATGCCAAAAAAAACATACATATGACCCGAATAATGTTGTAATCTTAGGTTGGGAAAAAACTAATAATAATAACATGAGGGGGAAAAGTCTTGATAATTCCAGAATATATAATACAATTATGAATAAATGTAATCATTTGGGGGAAAAAATCGTTTTACAAGAAAAAGTTTTAAATTTTCAAGCATAAAATCATAAAATTCTGAGTAAAAACGTGTAATTAAAAACAATCTGTCATTTTATGATGAAGAAAAAAGTATTGATTATTCGGGAATAAATCATACACTTATGAGTAAAAAAAATGTCAAATAAATGAAATGTTGTACTATTACAAGCAAAATAAAATCCTGATTGTATAGAATCTTAAAATCTGTGTTGCATGCAGCAGCTCAATTTTGCTGCTCATTTTTCCACGCACGAGATGGTGACGTCACCCGGAAGACGTTCCTTTCCTTCCCGTCCACACATGGCTCATTACTCCCCCCAGTAGGCCGAAAAAGGCATTACAGTTACTAATCTTGTCTTCATCCGACTGATGGATGCTCTCATTGGCTGTTATTTTCACAAATGGACTGACCTATTAAGAGTGATGCACAAATGATTGCAGATGGGATTCACTCCCCCACAGGCCCTTGCCACCCTTCCAGCGGTTAGGGGAGCAACCGGAGGTCCGGCGCAATGGCGTCATCAGCCACACAGTCACGACGTCATGTTGGCGAGGAAGAGGAGGGGGAAAAAAGTCATCCAGGGGGACCGGTGTACGTTGCGCTGCTGTGGCCGCTTATGCTGCGCCCCTCGGCGGCCACAGCACCGCGCTGTCCCGCTTGATTTCAACAGAGGCAAACCAGAGGGGAAATTGTCCCAGTGGCGTGCTGCTGGTCATTATGCCGGCTGAGCGGCTGCCTCTCTGCAGCCCGTGAGAGCGTGCGCATTGCGCGTCGCTGGTGATTCTCTCCCCACTTGAGCCGTAAGAGAAGGCAATTTTTTTTTGAGCATTCATTGACACGCTGTCAGCGTCCGAAAGCTGCAAGAACTTCTCAATGGAAGAATTTAAAGCCTGATTTCACATACGTTGCCATTTTTTTGTTCATTCACTCATGGTTCTTGATCCTTAGGGCATTTTGAGAAGCATGCCAAAGATTATTAAGATACGTGGGAACTGTTTTAAAATGTCTCCTTTCAACAGAAACTGAGTCCCGGTGAAGCCAAAGAAAACAAGCCGACTGACCACTTAATAATCTCATGTTCAAGTTCCCAAAACGTAATGAATTTGTTCCGGGTGGTGCTCTAACATGACCGTTCATGTCCATGACCAAACAGCTCTGCCCAGGCAGAGGATCCAGCTTGTGTTTGACAAGAATTACTACATCGAGCCGTCTTTCGAGTGCCGCTTCGACCACATCGAGATCCGCGACGGGCCCTTCGGCTTCTCGCCGCTAATCGACCGGGTGTGTGGAGGCAAGACCCCGGCACTAGTCACCTCCACCGGACGCTTCATGTGGATCAAGTTCACCAGCGATGAGGAGCTGGAGGGCCTCGGATTCCGCATCAAGTACACGTTTGTTGCAGGTCAGAACATACAACAACTGCAACTTTGCAATACTTCCTCTTTGCAGTGGTGATGGATAGGCTGACAGATGAGGTTAGACTGGAGTCCTCGTGCCCCATGATGTCCGCAGATGAC